>NC_069132.1:40082349-40157349 GCF_026914265.1 Mya arenaria
TTTAAAAGTTGACTGGTTTTACCAGTTTTTTTGGTCACGCTATTTTTAGCAACGCAAAAGTAGTTCCAAGATTACCCACGGACTCGCACGATACGGAAAAATCAGAAAACTACAGTATCATGATACGGATTTTTCAATACGACGTGCTGTATTTTCACTGTTGGATATGGAAAAGGAATTTGATAGGCATATAATAAGAAGTTATCAAAACAACAATTGCTATTGTTGCTAAGTTAAACACACTGCAAAAAGTAATAAAAAGCAATGCAGAAAAACTGAAAAAAAAATGTCTATTTGATTGGCAAAATCTCTTCCGACGTGCTATGATGTCGCCCACATCATGATGGAACCAACGGCAGAACTTATATGAGATCGAAAGACTAAGAGGTGATCGGCCCAATTTTAAAAGGCCAAACATTGTACAAACAAAACAGCTTTTGGCAGGAGTAAGATTTCGACATTTAGATTAAAAAAAAAAAGAAAAAAAGTTTCACTTGTGATAAACACAATAAATGTGTTTTGGAAATGATCCTTTCAATGTACAATCTGAATCCCAAGTATCAAAATGCAGTCAAGTCATTCATTGACTATGACAGTAGTACAACCTAGCACGGGATTACGCTGATTTAGGTTATTTTAAAGAATAACTAAATCTCGAGAACAATAAAATATACACCATGGTAGGTTTACCATTTTTTAAACATTTGATAAAACTTTTCTAGTATAACATGCACTACCACAACAGAAGGAAACACAAGGAACACAAACATTTAATAAATTTATTTATTTATCATATTTTAATACGTATATAGACTCTTCTGTAGGTCTGTTGTTGTTGTTGGCTTTCTAAATCGGATCACTGTCCGTCAGGCGAGATTGCAATACTCATTAATTGCTAAGTTTGTTCCTGTAGTTTTATTTCCATTATTTAAAATCTTCCCTTTGTCGTTTACATTTATTTCATGTATATATGCTTTGCGATTGTATTGAGCTCGTGCAAAGCGCTACCAGACAATTTTCTTGTACATGAACATATTTACGAAAATATAGACCTAAATAGAAGGGCGTGGATAATAACAGCATCAGTGGAGAAAACTGACATCAGTAGATCAGCCAAAAATACGTATACTGCCGCTAGGAAGGCATGTTCAACTTGTATATATTACATGTTCCAAAACCTGCCAACAAAAGAAGCCAAGCTCAAATATCTAGGAAAATACTGTCGAAGTCCCGACTAAATCGTTAACGGACGTTTAAACATTCTTAAAAACAACATGTCATTAATTGTTAAATAGGTTAAAAAATAAACTCGTTTGACGTGGACATGGACCAGTGGTATACATAGATATTTTTTCCATGTTTGTAGCTTTCATATAGTCTTGTTTTAAGTTTTAAAAAAATGATTCTACAGGATGTGAATCAAATTATAATACACATTTCGTATCACCATTATTTATTGCACAAAACAGCAACAGCTGACCGTCGTGATTAGAACAAACTTCACACTTAACCAAGTTTAACCTATATACTATAAATATATAATTTTTGTAGAATTGTAATAAAGATCGGGTAGGAAATATTGCTGCTAGAATGCTAACATGCAAACTCTATATAATATACAATGCAAATAACTATACGGTATTACATGTTTGGGAGTCAAAAAAGAAAAAAAAGTTTCGTAAATATTTTATTGAGATCATTGCGAAACCTCTGTCCAGTATGAACAAACACGTCAAATGTTAGCGAATGCCTCACAATGCAAATAAGTACAAACAGGATACATAGGATTACGTCGGTGACGTGTACCAACCTAATTGTCATGTAATGAAAATACAACACCCAGAATGGTACTTGGCTGAATAAATATATAACACATTAGCCCCAATGAGGCTCCTGGTTATGAATACTGTTTCATTCCCTTTGACTTGACGAAATAAAATATCTTCTCCGCAAAACAAACAACCCACAACGATAATGACACTTGCCACATTAGGAACAGTAAAATAAATACCGCATGTTGTAACAAGTTTAAACCAGATGTCAATAACCATTTGAAAGTTCTATTAGGAATTTGAGGAAAAGTCCGGATAATCTTTTTTTAGTCATTATAACACTAAATGGACATCCAATGCTGCCATATGGAAACTTTTCAAAGGAACATAAGTTACTAGCTATTTTTAATAAAAACAAAAAACCACAACAATATTAATAACAACGTCGCTTTATATCAAATCTACCTGCAAAGGTCTATAATAATTGATCCAGTATTTTCTGAAGCGAGTAATTTAAAAAGCTCTATTTCCTGATCATTCGAATAATAAATATCACATTATCACGTTCAGATACAGGACAAACGCATTTCCAGTTGTCCTATCTCGTCATCTACCTTGTCTGTTGGTACCGGAACATGGCTTTAATGAGGGGAAATATGTGTCTCCCAAACGTTATTTACAGGCTTGGCAAATAAGGCGTATTGCATTACTTCTTATACATTATCACCAATCAAGATCAAGATCATCGCATAACTGACAATACTGTGATAATGGTCAAACTTAGACGATCAAGGTTAACATTTGGCATGAACTTATTAGTTTTACAATTGATTAAAGTATCTTCAATACAACATAAATACATTTCATGATAATATAACAGTAACATGTATAGTCTATAAATCTATGAGTAAAAGCAGACCGTAATGATTCAATCTTATTACACTGGGTGCAAATGAGGTTCATGTAGGTTTTTTTTATCATGATAACACTACATACTTGTACTAGTGGACATAATGACCGCACACGACTCGTTGTACATTTCTATTTATTACCACGTTGGTGAAAGAAGAACCAAGACAAAACATCTAGCAAAGAATTTAAAAAAGAAGTATCAAAGTTAGCCAAATATTTTTAAGGTTATTCTTTACATGACTTAATATCGTCTCATAACGCAAATTCAATAGACCCCTTCAAAGTCACCAATCGTATGTGTGAAGACCCGTCGCTCTCTTAAATTTCAAGAAAGTAGTGGGTGTAGAACTAAAAGTAAATTGTACATATCCTCCAGGGGCAAATCATTAGCTCAATATGACATGGAACATGCTATAACAGTAATAAGATAACCGTAGTAAATTTGAATGACTAACGTAGTAAATTTGAATGAATACCGTAATAAATTTGAATGGCTGCCGTAGTAAATTTGAATGCGTGCTTTGATGATATTATACTTTTTAAATTAGTAACTATTGATAAATGATGGGACAATTGTGAGGTTATGGTCATGTTAACTAGTTTTTTCCCCTGGCTGTTCCAAGGAGGTCATCCAATCATTTAACGGTAAAGCAATTTTCATGAGGGTGTTGTTTGTTTGTGGTTGTTGTACTTGTGTATCTGGTGTAAGTTTGTATTGTTTTTTGTATTTGTGTATTTGGTTTTAATATGTTTTTATCTCTAGTTCATTGTCGTTTGGGCTTTGTATTGTGCCCTTAATCAGGTCTTTTTTGGAATTTCGACTACTTGACAGTTTTCATTGTAGTATTATACTTTTTAGTTTGTAATAATTGATAAATAGCAGTGCAAGTGTACGTTTATGTGTGTATTATTGTTTAAAACTCCTAGTGAACTCGTGTTTCACTGACTGTTACAAGGCGGTCAATGCATCATTTATTGATAACGCTGTTTTGTTTCGTGTGTGGTCAGTTTGTTGTCTTTGTACGTTTTTGTCTGTTGCTCAGTATCAGAGCCCTGACACTTAGTCTGGAGTTTCTTCCCCCAACACCATCGTTATCGTAAGCAGGGAACCAGACTACCTGACACTGTGCCCCTCAACAGGGATTATCGATGATTGTTTGACTACTTGGCTTGTCCCTGTAATTTGAATTGTATCATTGAAGGAGACAGGGATGATATTAGTCAGGTATGAATATTACGAGGACGACGGTAGAGAGAATAGACAATTGCGGACACTGAAATGCAATCATAGGTAACCCTCTGATCGACAGACGGAAAACGCTCCAGAAATGACATCCTATATGTGAAACTTTGATCGTAATGGCATAATGAAGCTTGAAATAAGAACTCTCGGTTAACTGAATGAAAAAAAGTAAAAGTAGAAAGGGTCGTAATTTATATTATACGACTATACCCCAGCAGAGCTATTGAATACGTGTCTTCTTACGGTTGTAAGCGGACCGTGCACGAGAATTCCGATACATTGTATTTAGAAAGGCTATGATAACAATCTAGTGTTTATCTTTCGGAAAAAAATGAATATCATGTTTCCGTTAAATGTTGGGTTTACGAAAAATCCCGGGGGAAATGTAGATGATGGGCCCGAAAATGCTTTTTGGAAGGATGTATCGCAGACTTCGGAAGTTTTCTTTGATGGCAAGATGTCGGAAATCGCCATGGCCTGTTTGATATTCAATCTGCTATAATTGTTCAGACTGCTAAGGTTTTTATGAGCTGAACTATTTGATTAGGCGGGACTCCTTTATCGTTCAGTTTTTTTAACAAGCTTTTTCCAAGCACTACCATATTTTTAAAAAGAAAACTGAATTTATGAACCGATGAAGGTAAACAGTGGCAGGATATTAGTTAAATTTAAAATGCCTGTGCATCAATGTATGCGGTTAGAGTGAAAATAATCTACAACTCTGTTACTAGCACATGTGGCCAAGTAAAAATTCAACCGATACCTACCAGGTTAATTGCAACAGTATATTCCATGAAATAATTCTTACATAAAATGGTTAGTTCATTTTTAAATAGTTAAAATCAATCGCTACAATGTTTATTTTATTAAAATGATTCATAATTTGATATGGACAATAAATAGATATACGGCATGATGCGAGGGTCCTCCATGCCAGCATCTGCCTTCATGTTGTTCATCATACTGTAGATAGAGTTAATCCCTATGGCACAATTCTTGAACCAGCAGAAATACTGAAATGGGATTTCAGGGTCCAGAAATTCCACAGGGTGCATTCATTTAGCTTAGTTGGTGGAATAAATTGAATACTTTTTGAATCCCCTTTTAACAAGCAAAATTCATACTACTCCAATTCAAATTCAAAAAACTAATTTTATATCGCTGTTTGTTCTTTTAAATGTGTTTTTGTTAATGTTCTCAGACAGAAATTGGTACACATCTACGGATTTGAACCAAACTTGCTCTACCTCATTTTCTTTCTGTTATTGTTCATTTTCAGGGGTTTTTTGCATGTTAAAAGTTGTTGTTTATTTTCATCATTTCATTTTGTATAACTGTTTTTTTTCAAATTCTGTGTTTAGAAAAAGTTATGCATAATAAAAATCAGCAAATTCTTCACTAAAAGCCGATTCGCTCATTGTGTAATTGTTGCACTTCAGACGACAACAAACTTGTAAACATGTATACTCTACTTGTTACATACATGTACTTTTTCAAGTTAAGAAAAACAACTCTTATAAAAGATGGAAAAAAGTAGTTCCGAGTTGTCTGCAGTGGAATGATTAAATGAAGTACTTTCCGATTGTAAAAGACTTCAGTTTTTCGGTCAAATGTGCAGACTTCCGTGTCAATATTTAGCGAAGTAGACTAAGTAGAACAGTAGACTAATACGCTTTATCAACTTTGACAAACTGTAGGATTTTTTCCTGACAGTTATCGGTTGTGCCAAAAATACGCTTTAGTCGATTATATAACGCATTATATAAATACTGGGCAATTTCCAGCTAAGTCTGAATAGAAAAAAACTAATAATAAAAGCGTGTTACTCCCAGCTAGACAAACTACTTTTGAACGAACCGTGAACGAAAATCGAGCAATGCAAAATATGATATCTTTAAATAATTGTTCGCCACTATGGATTATTGCAAGAAATAATCCCAAACTGCGACCAATCTGTAAGCATATTCTAAGTGATTTTGGACTTTTTGTGTCACGCTCATATTCAACAAATTTGGAAATGCTGTAATTTAAGGACAGACAATATTATTGTTCATCTGTTACTTTAATGTCATGCGAGAGAAGAGTACCCTAAATCCCTCTGGGATACAATTTACAAACAGTGTGGGCTCGACATTTTTTCGGTAATGATAATGATAGTACTGATCAACGTGTGTATATATTTTCACTTAGTACCGATATATATGACGAAAGCTTTGTCAACTATCCTTTCACAGTTGCAAAATTAAGACTGTTGCGGCGAGTGTAACTTTAGATAACTAAGTAGCTTCAATAACGGTTTTCACTATAAACTGTCTTAATTTTTGTTTTGTTTAAGGCAACCTTAGTGTTTACTTTACAATATTTGCTAGGCTATTGTAATGTTCCCGGAATCACGTAGTCCGGAGCCCGGAAAATAAACATTTCTGTTTTAGTGAAATTTATAAACGTGTTTGATTTTTACGAGTTCCGCTGTTATCGCTATTACTTCTTTTGGATGATTTTGTGTATTTAATATAAAAATCATGTTTTTAGTATAAAATGTCTTAACTTAGTTGTTAAATCATAAATTGATACATAAGAAGTTATATGCTTAATGGTTTTCTACTTTTTCTAACGATTTATGAACTTGACACGCCTAGTCTGTAATGTAAGTTATATATAATGGTTTCACCTATAGGGTTTGTTAAAATGGATCATTCCGTTTTGGTCACATGATGTTAGGGTATATAAGCAGCGAAAGGCATAGAAACGGTTAGTGTGGCGGATCCATGGTCTAGTGGTAACACACTTGGCTATCAATCCAGGGGTCGCAGCTTCGATTCCCCGTCGCATCACTAAAACATATTAAAGGTCAAGGCCCGAGTGCAAGTATAAATCAGCTAACACCCCCCTCCCGAAATGGTTAGTTTCTGTCTCGACGCCGATGGGAGAACATCACGTTAATATATAGGGAAACTTTGAAGTATTTTTTGTACTGTTAAGGGCGGATTCTGAGCTATTGGAAACTAGGAGAATTAAAGTGAAGCATTGCGCTACAGTTTTCAGGTTCGGACTTCCGTGTTGTTGTTTTTTGGCGATTCAGACGAAACAGGGTAAATGATTTGATTCTTCATGAAAGCTATACAATTAGGATTGCGGGTTTCACTGATATATTGTGAGATTGGTTTATAAGCGTTTTGTATACTGGTCCTGTTGAATTTACAGCATAGGTTTTGTAGTGTTTCTGTTTGTGCGTTTTTGGTTTTGGGGTAATTAAACATTGATTCTTGAACCATAATAAATATTTCTAATCATTTGGTTCTGTAAGCAATCATTGTTAATCGCGTGTACACTCATACGCGCACGATACAGAAGCTGGAAAAATCAGCTCTCTATAACTTATTAAATAGCGCTCTCCCTGAGCCAATTTCTGACCACTGTGCGCAAAAGTGTGTATATATTACTGATTTCATATTTAATTATGGGAGAATGCAGTCCGAGAATAGGTTTGTAGTTTAATTTAAGGTAGCGTGGCCGAGATAGCTAGGGAAGAAACGTTACACTATCACTAATCTGGACAAATGTGCTTCACTTGTATTTTACACAGAAAGCGCAATATTGAGATTTTCTGTAATACATCTTGAGTAGATACCTCTGAATAGTTATCGTTCATATATTTTGTCAATTAAGACTACATCCGACTATCTATACATAATTATATGTGCATGGAAGATGTTGTTTTTGTTGATGATTACTCGAAATGTTTAATATTCGTAATATCCATCTATGTAATATCATAATGTTCTTTTGATGTTCGTGTATATCATATCATCGATGTGTGTATATATTCTTTGTATTCATTTATGTATATGTTAAATTCTTCACTTATGGAGGAATAAAAAGTATATACCTATCTTATCTATCATTTAACTCGAGCCAGACTGAAATGAGCAAGTAATCATTCAGCATTGTTTTTCATTCTTTCATCGATATGCATTAAATAAAACCATAGATTTGCATGAAACTATCAGCAGTTTTAAAATATAAATCGAAAACTATACTATCTGTATATACTTTTTTCACCAACAAAGTAGAGAAACAAATGTGCTAACAAAACTTCGAGTGAATTGGCAACTGAATCATATAAGCTAGGTAGTTATGACGATATTATATCACTATAAACTACTTGTCATTATTTCCAGTGTTCTGATAGATAACGTGTTGTAGTTTCTCATACTGAGAACCATTCTCAAGAACTTGAACATCTTCATCATTTACTGCATAGGGCTATTCTCGCTGGTGGTTGGTTGTACATACTTATTCGGTGTATCATCTTGTTGGTTGTCACTGGAGCTGTGATATGAGATACTTGAACCAACATTGTAATAACCACCGCCTGTGTCTCTCCCACCTGTGTTGTAATATCCTGTCCCTGACAAACTATCTCTGTGAAATGAGTCAACTCTTTCCTGTGCTCTCGTTTTAGTCTGTTTTCGTTTCCTTTGTCGTCTGAGCAAATATAACATTACAACGAGAACGATCAGCAATATCACATATACGACTGGAACTGTTATCTCCACCAAATGAATCGCATTTGAAGACACCGACAATTCTTAAAATGAAAAAGGAACAGACATTTTTTTACACACAACAAATAGGACACTCTTATAAAAAGATCTTAAAATATTTCGGCCGCTCAGTTTTAAAGGTAAAAAAATGATCGGATACGCAATTCACTGTCAATCATTTTCGAAATAAAATATGGAAACGGTTAACTGTATGTGTTCCTACTAAGTACATGAGTTGTTAACTTGCGAAAATGTATATATATGTAAATATCCTACGAGTATATCAATACATTAGAACATAAATACAAATACTCAGCTTGTGAACAGACAGGAAATAATAAATGTTCCAACGACCTTTTACGTTCATACATTCAACATGTGCCGATCCGTTTAGGTAAAATCCATAAAAACATTCAAACTTGTTCTTTGTACAATTTTGGTCAATATTGTATCTCTGTGTAGTGTATATGGTACATTGAACGGCACCGTTCTGTGGAGGATCTGGTATTGCACAACCTGATATCGAAATATAGTATGTAAACAAGCAGTTGATTTCCGATAAAAAATGACATATGCTGTCCGAACGTGGAAAATAACAACCGGTTTTCAGCTTTTTTTACCTTTTTAAGGTCTCGCGTACATCTTTTATTTGCCCTGTAATAGGGGCCATGGAGTCGGGGCAATTCCCAAAGTCTCTTACATCATTCATAAACAGTAATATTTCATGCAGAGTACATACACTTATCAATTAAAATAACAATTTTGACACAAATGTTTATGTATTTATTGTTGCAGTATGTATTGAATAATTTTAAATAAATTGTTGCTTTGTTACCGACGTATATATATTATATATCGCACATGTGTATTATAATTGAGATTGATGATCATAAAGTGAAGCAGCGCATCTTGTCTGGCTTTCCCGATTTGACCATTTTTGAAAGAGTTATTGCCCTTTGCTTATTTTACATTTAAAATTTGTTTCTTCGCAAATCCTCTTATGTTTTTTATGCGATTTCTACCAAACTTTCACAGATTGATGATCATAAAGAGACGCAGCGCATATTGTCTGGCTTTTGCGATACGGCCATTTTTAAAAGATTTATTGCCCTTTCTTTATTTTACATTTAAAATTGGTTTCTTCGCAACACCTCTTACGTTTATGACTATATAGTGACACAGCGCATATTGTCAGGCTTTTGCAATTTGACCTTTTTGAAAGAGTTATTGCCCTTTCTTAATTTTACGCATTTCTTATGTTCCCTAGAAACTACCCTTACCATTGATTGGCTTTCGTTACAAAAAATGTCCCCATGAGGCGGGGGATATAGCTGTCTGTGACCGCTCTTGTTTTTCTTCAGATTTATTAAAGGGGTCACTCCTACCAACGATCTTGCATAAATTATTTATATACATCTGTAGTCTTATGTCCCAAAAAATCGAAATGCCTTAATTATGGTGGCATATTACTGCCGTAAGATAACAGTTAATATTCGCGTTACGTTTTTGTTAAGACAAATATCACAAGAATAAAAACAGGCAGTTATATGCCACCATACTTAATAGCCTTGAGTTTAAAGCTGCACTCTCACAGATTTACCATTTTTACAACTTTTTATATATTTTTTGTCTTGGAACGAGCCAATTTATGCGAACATTCATGTAAACCAGTTATATAAGACTGCTGACAAAATACTAGATTGCAGATTTTTATATTTAAGTTCAAAATATGATGTTTTATGCATTTTTCTTTTCGTTAGTAACGATTTTAGTCATAAAACATTAATTTTGGAACGGAAATATGAAAATCAGCTATCTGATCTTTTGTTAGCATTGTTTTGCAGATATTTATGCAAAAATTTGCTTTAGCAACTCCAATATTTGCAAAAATTGGTTGGTACGAAACACATGCCAATAATCGAACAGATACAACAAAAACCTGCAGCCGCAATGACAACAATACTTCTCACATGACCATGCATCTAGTTGAAGAAATGTGTTAAAGGTTCCGACAGAATCCAAACAAAATCTTAATACATTGATCCGGTCCCATTAAACGACTGTGTTTGAGTTGTTTGTAAATTTATAATATGATCTAGTATCTCATACACAATCGATAATATGAACATCTGGCAGTTTAAATTTTCAAGTCTTAGTAAAATATGCGACAAAATGTTCAAATAAAAGCGTTATATTTGAATATCATATTAAAATGTCCTGACGTTGCAGTCCATTATTTCTTAGGACTATTTCTTGGACACACGTTCTACCATATTTGAAGTTGTACACATTCTTGAAGATGATCGCCAAGTTTCTGCTGGTTGTTGCCTTGGTCTGCCCGGCAGTCTCCGTCACCACTGCAGCGCCCAGTAAGTAATTTGCTTACAGTGAATGCATTCTGAACACCAAGTTTCTGCTCGCTGTTGCCTTGGTCTGCCCGGCAGTCTCCACCACCACTGCAGCGCCCAGTAAGTATTTTGCTTACCAGTGGAAGTGCATCGCAAACAATATCCCCAATATAATTTCTAAGATGAAAACATGGTGGGGATACGTTTATTAAATTCGACGCCAATGGACGGTCCATCGTTTGGCGTCGGTGCCAATGGTTGTGTAAGTCTTAGTGAGTCACAGTGCAAAGACAGAAGGCGTGGTTAGTTTCCCCTATCAATCCCTCGACCCCAATAATGTTTTGCCTATTTATAGTCTGAAATCATGCATTCTGTTCTGTTCTATTTTTATACCAATATTGATGTAACAAGTTCGTTCACACCCCCAAAATCCGCTAATGGTCATACCATCTTTACTTAGGCAGTGAGGGGCTGGAAATGTCCCAATGAACCACCAATCTTAAATTAGAAATTCTTAGAAATTAATTATGTTGCACATGCGAAAATAGATCTTTTCCTCAATATGACCTTCATTTTACCACACGTAAAGTTCATTTTTATCTAAAAAATAAGTGAAAACAATCACATTATTTTTAGTTTACTTCTATACATCTAAGAGAGTCGAACCCCATTGGAACGAACTCATGGGGACCGGCGATAATACCTCGAGCCTTCGGAAAAATCGAGCCAAGCAGGAATGCTTACCTTCAGTATAAAGAAATCGGTCGTTTACAGCATCCAATTAAAGCCTAAGAGGAGTTCGAGCCAAGCGAGTTCGAGCCAACGGGGTTCGTCTGGAATGTACAATTTATGCAATTATGTGGTACAGTCGTTGTTACGATAGCAACATTTGCAGCAACGTGTTAATCGTACTGCCGAATATTTATACAGGATTAAAGAGGGTCACGTGCTCGTTTCTTGGAGACCTCTCTTGTATGATCCGTTGCAGAATTGTGGACAGACACTCACAGGCAGGCTGGTGTGACCGTCATCACATCTGCCACTGCACATCGGAGCCTTTGTCAACCCTAAGGTACGTTAAAGGTTAAAGCAGTTGCTAAATGAATTATGACCATTAATCAAATCATGATACGATAGTCTGTCGCTGCAGATCGGTGGCCAAATACATGTTAATGTATATAAAGGATCTGTCACTAGTCGTCATAAATACACAATTTTTATTCAACGACTTCAGGAAATTTGTTAGGAAGCGAGCATCGGACAAGATTATTAATATCTACCATTCACAGGTTGAATTCAACTGTTGTTTTCCGGCAAATTGCAGGTTCCATAGTTCATTTTTCAGTTTGCCAATCAATGCTTGAAAGGAGGTGAAATAAAATGATATGTCGTTGTTGTTGTTTTTAAATTGTTAATCCATGGTATTATTTTCAATCCTTTTCCGAAGAATCGATAATGATTTCGGGACGAGTGGCACTTATCTACCCACTTTTCCAATTTGATAACGTATAGATTGTAAGTATCTTCCATCCCCGAGAGTGTTTGATAGGTTCATCCCGACCCGAGCGTAGGGTGTTTTGCGGAAACGAGGTTAACCGATTTTCCAAAAAACACCATGCGCGAGGGTTAAACAAAATTAAGTAAAATGTACTTTTTGCTGGAACTCTTTTGTGCGTAGTGAAAACAAATGCGTATGGATATGTGATAAATCGTGGTTGTCATGGATATTCGTGCAGTGATTCAGATTATGTTAATAGTCAAATCGGTCTTGAAATAGTTCAGAGGAGAGTGAAGCATTATTTCTTGGAAGGTGCGTGAAAACTTTTTTATGGTGACATTTGAAGCGAGAAATAATTAATTAGCATTCTAATTATTGCCCCAAGACAAGATTTCGATGATGCTACAAACGCCAGTCTTCAACATGGGAGGTAATCACAACGTGATGACCATAATAAAGGAGTTCCATACGGGTACTTGTTTTATCTTTGCTCGTAAGCAAGATAAGAATTTCTAGCATGGTTTAATTTTGGGATCTACTTCTCTGAGGTGGGAGAAACATGTTTTGGGGATTTAACTGTAGACATGATACGGATGATGTTTGTCTATTTTCAGAACAGGAGGTTCACTGCCTTCAGATGAAACATATGTGTCAAGTGGAGGAAGTTTTGAGTGATGTGTTCTGTTTCCTGTGTCATTTTTTTGTCATTTCGACATTTTTTATGCTTTCCTGTAACGCCACAACTCTGAACCCATTTTTGCTGTAATTCCATTTCAAAGTATAACAAATTATATCCACATACACATAACTATGTTAAGCTAGTTAGTTATACAGTTTGTTTTAGATAAATGGTATTTTTAAAACATGTGTTCATTGTTTACAACATGTAGGTTTACAACCGTAAGCTTCATAACAAGATGGCACTGTCTAGCAACTGCTTATATTTTTACTGAAGAAACATTTAGCCAAAGGGTCAAAAAGGTATTTGATCTGATATCGTAAAAGTAAAAGCAAACACACTAGCATGGCACTATCCAATTGAGCTAGCCAGGCGATTGTTACTTACATACACTGACTACACTTCTCCCCAACTAATTCAGTGTGTGTATACCACGTGATAAATGACGTCATATATGCTACGTCGGAGGCAATATTTTGCTTAAAATGAAGACTTAAATCAAAATAACTTTTCTTTTACTACACCATTTTAAATAAAACGAAGGGCAGTCTATGCCGCTTAAAGAGCCCCGTCTCCGTTTTATTACCGAAGTTTGATAAGGTAAATAGTTTAATCAAATACTTCGACAAACCTGTTCCCACACTTATGTTTTGACAGTGCTCCGGCCGTATTGTAAAAAGGTTTGTCGAAGTGTTTGAAGAAACTACACTCTCAATCAAAATCTAGTAAAAGACCGGAGGCGGGGCTCCTTAAGAGGCGAAAACTACGCTTTGTTTTATTTTAAATGGTAAACAAAAGTGAAGTTATTTTTGTTTTGAGTCTTCATTCGAAGAAAAATATTGCCTTCCGACGTAGCATTTATCACGTAATTTATCAAGTGGTATGCACACACTGTAATTAGGCCGACCCTTGTCATCCTTGCCTTTTACTTCTGATACCAGTAGGGATTAAAGTGAACAATACCTCTCACAAATGTACATTGGTCATTACGTGGAGGGGTATTTATTTATAACCAATAACATTTTTCCTATCTGCTATATCTATATTTTCCAAAGATAAACATTTGAATGGTCTATAAATTTGGGTATTTACCTAAATCACACATTGTTTCAATACGGAATAAAAACACAGCAATCTATGACAAGGTGACTACGTCTTACGACATTTAACAATAATATTAGATATCATGATGAAGTTCCTTCTATCAGAGAGACAGGGATAACAGTAATGGAAAATACTGGACAATGCTCTGACATCGAGTGTCTTCGCTTGGTTTATTGTTTTGCAAATTCTCTGTAAATAAGATTTTTTATCTGTAAATCGCCGGTCTGTAGCGTATTTCGATGGTTTGTGTTATTGATCAATTCTGACATTTGCTTTTACGTTACCTACGTACATGCACTTAGTATGTATAATTACTTAATCTAATGTTTAGTTCCTTAATATCATATTATTTAAGTATTTCACAGACTTCAAACAAGTATAGTGTTGAAAACCAGGAAACAATGCTGAACAGAAGTTGTCTTGCCAATCTATGGTCTTATTTTTCGCTGTTTTTTTTACCTTTTTAGCTCGCGGATCATATTTTCCACCTAAAGGAATGTGTCATTCTTGTAAACTTAGGTAAACGGCGAAATTATGGAGGAACCCAAATACATACCCGGACTCAACAGTACAAGGATGTCGCCTTGCACCTATCCTTATGAAAATCATTCCAATTTTTCGATTACGTTAATGGACCACAAACTGGCATAAGTCCACCACTAACCAACGTTACTTCCACCACTTCACCTCGTAACGATTGGACAAGATGATATTTTTACAATAATACTTACATGCAACTTATCGCAGAAGACATTTTGACTTAAAAGTTGGAAAAGTAGGTTTTATCAAAAAGTTGGACAAGCTCAGGGTCTGGAAAGCCTACTACAATACACAATCTGAAATTAAAATGTCCCCGGGAAGAACGCCTACTTCTCCATATACATGTATAGTAACCTCCTTCACTTCTGCGGTTGAACGACCTTTCAGGAACTGGCGTAGCTCAACGTAGGCACCATATGCCGGGTATTCATATACATATTTTTTTATAACGCTGTCACATACGTCGGAAATCACTCCTATATATGCATGTGTATTTTGAAATATAAATTTTAAAGGGAAGTATCCCCCTTGTGTGTGTTTTTCTTTAATCTTAATTAAAGAGTATTTTTAATTCCAATCCTAAATTAGGACCCGTTCAAACATTCACCCGATGATATGGTAATCAATGCATAGAGTTAATTGTCAGTAAAACACTTTAAATCATTTGGGAATTAATGTTCGCGGTATAATTGATGAAAATCGTTACAGTTTAATTAAAGCTGTAAAGCAATGTATTTTCAAAATGAGTTGTACGGATTTTTCAAAAAGAGCTATAAGTATAAAATACTTAATTTTTGTTCTTGTACTAATAATAAAAACAACTATTTAAAATCGTGTGAAAATCGATTTTTCTTCGATTCGTGGTGGAACTTCTTTAAATAATTTTAAGGGCTCTGCATAAAGATGCCTTATGACGGACCAGGAAGTTACATCGGTACCAATCGTAACAACTCGACCATCTCCGGCAAGCTCCGAGATAGCTATTTCCTGGCCGAGGTGTTCCGATCGTATCGGTACATGAAATTATCCGGGGGTTTTCATGAATAATAATTGCTCGGTTCTATTATGATTGTCTGATGAAAAAATTTTGATGATGTTTTTCGTAATGATTGCATATAATGTATGAATTATTGATAATTTGCTTAAATACTGTTAATTCAAGTACATTGTGTAAATAATATTTTGTCTTAGTTGAAGACCATATTGTTAATAAGATGCACGTGTACTTTAATGGGTTAACTTCGTAAATTAAAGATATAGAGGATATTTGTTTATTTCAGTGTAAGATCGTATTTTATTTCACGAGTGTCATAGAAAAACATATTTTCACGAGTGGCGAAGCCACGAGTGAAAATGTAGTTTTTTTATGATCACGAGTGAAATTAAATACGATCTTACACTGAAATAAACAAATTTTCTGTTTCTTTTATGCTTATTTTTGGAGTTTTATTTGTTTTTTTATTTATTTCTGAATTACCCCCTTTTTTGAAAAGGGTGGGCTTTACGCCGCTACCCGCGGGGCGCCCCTCATGCGTAATTATAGCTGTCAACTTTTTTACTTTCGGTTTGCTGAGAAATAGTTCTCTGCTATTCATTCTTATAGCTTAATATTCGCTCGTTTTTTATTGCAAAGCTTTATGAACAGTAAAAAATGAAGTATTATTAGTGCACAAATGTTCCAAAAAATAATGAAAACACTTTTTATTTTAACCAAATTACTACGCCGCTATTTATAGAATGAAAATTTGGAAGGTCAAATGTGTTAGCAAAACAAATGTGGATACTCATTGGATTTTAACCATTCTTCTTAGTTTAAGACTGCATATACGCGTGTTTTTATAGTAAGTTAATATACAGTCATCTTACTGTCAGAGACCAGTCTGTTTCGCTTTAAAATGTTTGTTTTCCAGAAGAGTAAATGCCACGCTAGTTTGTTGACACATTTTGGGATGTGGGTGGGGTAAAAATATCGGATCTATCTGTAAATTGTTGTGTGAATTCTCCAGGAAGCTCATTTTACGTACTACAACGGTTAACAGTTCAAAATACATTGGAACGATGCTATAAAATTTTATTTATGTTCGAACAGTTGTTTTTGTCTGTAATTTGTTTGGAATGAAAGCAAATGTTCGAACATTCAGCTTCAAAGATCAGTAAAATGTTTGATAAACGGGATAACCGGTAATAAACGGTAAGTTGTTAATTTCCAATTATATATTTATTTAAATTTATAAAATATTTCTTTATTTTTTTAAACATTTTTTGACATAATTTACTGAAGTCCAGTGTTCTGTTTTGACCAAGGCAAGTACATGTAACAAAAAAAGTTTTTAAAAGTAGTTCTGAAAATATGATATTTTCACTCCTTATTTTGCAGTGAAAATATCAAATTGATATTTTCACTGTTGTTATTCCACTGTTAAAACCCCATATTTCATCGTAAAACATGAAAGAAATTATTATTATTATTATTTTAATTGTTATTTTTGTTATTATTATTGTTATTATTATTTTTATTGTTATTTTTTGTATTGTTATTTTTTGTATTATTATTTTCTTTATAATTATTATTATTATTATTATTATTATTATTACACGATTATTTTTACAAGCTGTTATGAATCGCTATCAATGCCGCGTTTTGAAAAAGAAACAAAGTATTTATCGGTACTGGCTGAGAGGCGAAGATAACTCCCATAAGTCATCTACTTAAAAGGAAACCTGTCACAATTTGGTCGTCATCATCAATAAGAAATCTCCACTACCACGGTATCATGTGACCCAAGCCAGATTTTTTGTTGTCCGGGCTTTGAACTAAAATGCCGCGGGTATTCCGAATTCTCGGATTTGGCGTCGCACCGGCACCGGCAAACTTGCTTAAGCACCGAGTCCACGTGGGTTTCGGTCTAATTAAAATAACACTTAATTTTAGACTAGGAAAGAAAAAAAGAAAATACCGGCCATTACTATTATTTGATAAATAACGTGTTGCCATATGATAATGGCTATTAACTTTTTCAGTAAATAAGGAAATTAAATGGTTACATACGATCCACAATCGAAATATATTGTGAGCGTAAAACAAAACAAATACAAATGTATAGCACAATTTGACCTTGGATTATGTGACATTACTTAACCTTCGTGGACTTAACTGGTTATTACAATTTGTTTACCACCTTTAAAATCGACAACCAGTAATTATGATATACATCAACCTAAAAATGCGACATCCAAAGAGACCAAAACAAAGGATGTTTAGGGAAGATTAGTAAGTGATAAGTGTCTGTTCGTGTTAAAGCTGCACTCTCACAGATTGAACGTTTTGACAACTTTTTATTTTTTTTTGTCTTGGAACGAGCCAATTTTTGCAAAATTCCATGGAAACCAGTTATATAAGACTGCTGACAAAAAAAGGATCGCAGATTTTTACATTTTAGTTAAAAAAATGATGTTTTATGCATTTTTCTTAAACTGTTAGTAACGGTTTAAGCCATAAAACATTAATTTTCGAACGGAAATATGAAAATCTACGATCTGATTTTTGTCAGCAAACTTATATCTTTGGTTTGCAGATATTTATGCAAAAATTTGCTCTTTCCAAGACAAAATATAAAAAAAGTTGTAAAAAATGTGTATCTGTGAGAGTGCAGCTTTAAGGTGTTTTATTATTAGGAACGTAGTACCCTCGTTTTGTAAATATGTTGTTATTGTTAATAGTTTTATTGCATTTGTTTCCTTATTTCCAATTATAAGCGACTTGTTTTAAAATAATATGATCAAAACATGTCCATATATGGAAATAAACCAATAAGAAAAGGGAGTTTGCAAACCTATAAAAACTCACCTGTCCATGATCTTGCTAACCTTAGCCTTCATAACGCGTGGATAACTATATGTATCAGGTACACTTTTTATTTTACATATTTAAAGATGCACTCTTACTCCCAAATAAGATTAAACACACTAAATAATATTGTTTTAATATAACAAAAAGGATGAATATATGTCGAAAACAATGGTTCTTACAAAGGATACCGAGTTTAATTTGAATGAAATGAGCATAAAACACGGTATTTCAACCTTATGAGACTATAGTAGATCACAGTAAATCTTTTAGCATTCACAAATCATTTAATAATTTTGCGTTTTCAGCTATAAAATACACGGTTACAAATTTGCTATCAGTAATTAATATTTTCCATAAATGCATTATTTACTACGTAGTTTGAAGGTTTATCAGTTAAAATTGATGTTTGTTATACATGTGTATGTATTAATTTTGAATGAGAGTGTCACTTTAATGACTTTTTTGGGAGGAGTGGGGGTGGATTGATAACTTTTATAATTTCGATCACGCTAACATCACATATACTAACAAAATAAGCATTTTATTTTAAAAAAAGTAGTACCTCTGTGATATAATCTTGGTCTTTACACGGATACGCGTTAGTACGCCGAACTCGACGTGACACAGGACCTCAGAAAAGCGTCCCACCATAAAATACTCTATATAAGATCATGCTGAAAACATTAATTTAATATCAACAATTTTATTACCGCCACGGATAATTGGTGAATAACGATTAATTGATGTGGATATGTATTCAAATGTAATCATTAATTAAATCATTAATTAAAAATAAGTGTATTATTATGATATTATTATTGTCTTGTTTAAGCAAGGTTTCAATGGAACACATATATTATTTCACACACGAAAACCAATACGACGTTTGCTTTTTATTTTATTGCAGTTTAAATTGGCATTAAAAAACATACGTGCCATTTTGTATACAAAAGCATTACAATTGAGTTCCAATTTCAAATTCCGACATTCTCGATCATTTCTTTAGGTTTTAGGTTGATGTAACTATCATTATTATTTTGGTCCCTGTATGTTTTATGTTTTTTGTTCCATATTGAAGTTGTAAATCCTCTGCAAGATGAACGCCAGGTTTCTGTTCGTTGTTGCCTTGGTCTGCCTGGCAGTCTCCACCACCACTGCAGCGCCTCTTAAGTATTTTGCTTATCCTGAAATTTCCTCGTAAACACTATCCGCATATAATATAATTTCGAAGATGAAAATATGGTTTGGGGGAAGTTCGTTTATTTTATATGACACCAACGGACCATCGATTGGCGTCGGTCACAGTGAGAGCATTAAGTCTTAGTGAGGCACAGTGCAAAGACAGAATGTAACGCTAGTTAGAGGCCCATTCGGCGAGTGCTCCGTTAAGATTGTTAGTCATTTTAGTGTTTTTTTAGCATAGTGCACAGACAGAATGTAACCATGGTTAAATTTACCCTGGTTCTTAAACGTGCACCAGTGTATAGCACTGCCACACGGGACCCCCATTTAACGTCCCTCCCGGAAGATATTTAGTATTTTTAGTGATGCGACGGGGAATCGAACCTGCGGCCTCTGGATTGATAGTCAAGTGTGTAAGCACTAGATGTTACCACGGATCCGCCACCTTTACAGTGCACCTCTATATAGCAGTTAGATAGGCGAACGGGACTCCCGTTAAACGTCCCTCCCGGAAGACGGTTAAGTATTTTAGTGGTAAGGCAGGCTTGAACCTGAAGCGGCGCCATGGTATTGGTACCCATACCTCTCCCCGACTCCAATAACTTGCTGGGTAATTTATGTCTAATAAGATGCATACTGTATTGATGTACTTATATTATTATTCCAATAATAGTATCAAAATTGTTCATTGCCACCCCCTTAATCTGCAAATGGCCATACAATATTTACTCCGGGAGCAAGGTGTTGGAAATGTCCCCTCGTTTCAGAAAAACACCCTACGCATGGATTCGGATGGACATATCCTACACTCTCACCCATAGAAGATACTTATAATCTAGCCATGTACATAACATATAATAGCATATAACACATTATACCGGGATTTTTAACAATGTTCCTTCAAGTATTTTACTGTATACATAATAAGGATGTTGTATGTCTATTTTCAGACCAGGAGGAGGGCCTTCAGATTCTAATGGAGAATTAAATTGATGTTTCCAGTGTCACTTTTTATTAGTCTGACATACTTCCCTGTAAAGCCACAAATCTGAACTCTTTTTTGCTTTAATTCCATTTCAATTTATGATATTTTATCTTGACATACACTTTAACATAGCTATGTTGACCAGGTTGTTATAAATAAATGCTCTTTATTATACATTTGTTCATTGTTTACACCATGTAGGTTTACAACCGTAAACTTCATAACACGATGACACTGTCTAGCAACTGTCTACAGTTTGACTGTAGAAACATTTAGCCAAGGGGTCAATAAAAGGGTTAACAACAATATGATGCATTCAAAGCCAATTTGTATTTTTAGCCATGTCCTTAAAGGCCAAGTTTAAGCCTTCTATAAGTGCCCCCCAAGAAAAACAACAACAAACAAACGCGTATTTGTACACAGCCTCTGTTAATTGATCTTAATCTAAATGCTTAAATGTCTTATCAGATCTCCGATCTGAGTATCCTGCTATGCAGTTTGGGTTTTATGATAGAAACGGACCCTAAATGGCCCTGAGCCAATAAACGAATACACAGGAAATTGACCCCTACTTTGACACTAGTGCAATTAGCAGGAGATGAACAGCAGGGGATTATCATGCCAAACATTCCTTTAACTAGGCCTTTTACTTTTAAAATCATGGTCAAATGTTGTATCGTTATCTTGGATAATGTTTTATAACACAATGGTCGACATCTCCAAATAGTTAACGACTTCGTTTTGGTATTGGTACTTCTCTCGTAATATTTTTACTTATTTCAGTTTAGTGACCGATAATGATACACTCAATTAATATATTGAAATTATTCCATAAATATAATAAAAGCAACAACTTAATAACAATCAAAATCAAACTTTCATGTAGTTTCTCAGGAAATGTGCTTTATTCAATTCAACCAGGAAATCTAAACTAAAACAGACACACTTTACGTTAGCAGCTTTCTTCTTACCACTTTAACACATAGGTTTTAATAGCTGATATTGTATTAGTCAATCCTGCAAAATAGCTGTTAATGAATAAGGATTCATTGCCAAAGCTGGATACAGGGACCCCAAATAAATTCATATAAATTTCAAGACACTTAATGTTTTGGCTGCAAATGTCAAAAAAATTATCTAACAACCGTACACTCATCTGAATTTGAAAGCTTTCAATAATGATTCCAAATTTAATCCAGAAAGCTATAAAAGTAACCCTGTGAGGAATTATGCGCCTGATGTGAGACTCGAGCCTACGACTGCGGGAACACTAGCACGTACGACACTATCCAACTGAGCATACCACGAGATTGTAGTGTCAACACACACTACACTTTTCTCCATTAATGTATTAGGCCGACCATAGTTACTCTTGCCATTTACTTCTGAATCAGTAGAGATTTAAGTGAACAATACCTCTCGAAAATGTATATCGGTCATTACTTGGAGACGTATTTACATGTATTTATAAAAAACAACAACATTTGTACTGTCGGGTTGATCTGTATTTACAAGGTTCAAAGAGAAATTAAAGTGGAAGATACTAAAAGCAAGCAACACTAAGTGTGTACGTGTGTTTTTAATCATAAGTAAATAGTATTCCGTAATCCAGTAAAGAGGTATTCCGGAATCCGGTCTTAAAATAAGCGGTATCCTGGAATCCATGTGAAAATAAGTAACACCCTTAGACATTGCATGTCAATACTTATTTACCTACTCCTATATGCAAAAACATGTTAATGACCAATTATACCAACATTGCTCTTCTTGTGATGATGCTTTATAGTCATAGACTTAACAGTATCGTGGCTAAATAACTACCAAATAACCAAACTATCGTGAAAATGCGCACATATAGTGGCGTTGTGTAAAGCTTCAGCACAGGCTTTCATTGCGATGACCTAATTTGCACTCGATATTCCAAACACAAATTATTTAGTAAACAAAAAATCGCAAAAAACCCACATTATTTGCACGAAAATCAATCTCAGACTTGAGACGTTTACCTGTGCATTTTGGCCATTTGGTATATTCTTCATAAATCTGTAACCAAGTTTCTTAATCAAAATCTGCAATGTCTTGCTTTTGAAACGGTGAATGTTGCCACTGCGTATGAACATTCACCTGATGATAGGGTAATCAATGCAGAGAGTCCCACTGCACATTCACGCGATGATATGGTAAACATTGCATAGAGTCCCACTGCACATGCACTCGATGATATAGTAATCAATGGATAGAATCCAACTGCAAATGTACTCGATGGTATGGTAATCAATGCATAGAGTCCAACTGCACATGAACTCGATGATGTGGTAATAATACATAGATTCCCAATGCACATGTACTTGATGATATGGTATTCAATGCATAGAATCCCACTGCAAATGAACTCGATGATATGGTAATTAATGCATAGAGTCCCACTGCACATGTACTCGATGGTATGGTAATCAATGCATTGAGTCCCACTCCACATGTACTGGATGATATGGCAATCGATGCATTGAGTCCAACGCCACATGTACTGGATGATATGGTAATCAATGCATAGAATCCCACTGCACATGTACTCGATGGTATGGTAATCAATGCATAGAGTCCCACTGCACATGTACTCGATGGTATGGTAATCAATGCCTAGAATCCCACTGCACATGTACTCGATGGTATGGTAATCAATGCATAGAGTCCCACTGCAAATCCACTCGATGGTATGGTAATCAATGCATAGAGTCCCACTGCAAATCCACTCGATGGTATGGTAATCAATGCATAGAATCCAACTGCAAATGTACTCGATGGTATGGTAATAAATGCATAGAGTCCCACTGCACATGTACTCGATGGTATGGTAATCAATGCATAGAGTCCCACTGCACATGACTCGATGATATGGTAATCAATGCCTAGAGTCCCACTGCACATGTACTCGATGGTATGGGAATCAATGCATAGAGTCCCACTGCATATCCACTCGATGGTATGGGAATCAATGCATAGAGTCCCACTGCAAATCCACTCGATGGTATGGTAATCAATGCATATAATCCAACTGCAAATGTACTCGATGGTATGGTAATCAATGCATAGAGTCCCACTGCACATGTACTCGATGGTATGCTAATCAATGCATAGAGTCCCACTGCACATCCACTCGATGGTATGGTAATCAATGCATAGAGTCCCACTGCAAATCCACTCGATGATATTGTAATCAATGCATAGAGTCCCACTGCACATGTACTCGATGGTATGGTAATCAATGCATAGAGTCCCACTGCACATGCACTCGATGATATTGTAATCAATGCATAGAATCCCACTGCACATGTACTCGATGGTAGGTAGAATCCCACTCTCTTGCACTCGATGATATGCTAATCAATACATAGTATCCCACTGCACATCCACTCGAAATATGGTAATCAAGACATGGAATCCCAATGCATAAGCACTAAATGATATGGTTATCAATGCAAAGAGTCCCATTGCACATGCACTCGGTTATATGGCATTCAATGCATAGAATCACACTGCATATGCACTAGATTATATGGTATTCACTGCGTAGAGTCTCACTGCATATGTGCTAGATTATATGGTATTCATTGCCTAAAATCAAACTGTACATGTACGCGATGAAATCACAATCACGACATAGAATCCTACTGCACATGCACTCGATTATATATTGTATTCAATGCATAGAATCCCACTGCACATGCACTTTAAGTGATGGCAATCAATACATAGAATCCTACTGCACATTGCGTTCTACAGCAAAAAGTGAACGACGTTAGCGACGACACAGGCCGAGAAAGCTCGCATCAATATATGCCGTTAAAACTCGAACTTATTTGACCCGCTAGTTCCCCCCTGTTGTAGACACATGGTATTTAAAAATGAACAAAAATGTTGATTTTTCGATTTTTCGATTTTTTGAAGTATGTTTGCATAGTACATAACTGGGATAAACTCGTTATTTTTTATTCATAATGATCAGCAAAAGATTGCTCATTTTGTTCTGAATTTGCTTGGTGGGCTTTACATGTATATTTTAAAGAGCATATTAAAGGAAAAACCTAAGAATTTGTATTTGGATATATTAATATAAATATTTTAATTTGTGCACTAAATAATTGTAACGACTATTTGATAGCTGATTACACATCTATTTAAAATTCGAGCTCATGACGTAAGCTTCAACTGCCTCCAGACAACGGCACCCTTAACTGTCAATCATACTTACTTTGCGCATGCGGAGAAAGCAAAGCGATCTATGAAAAATAGACGACTGGTCGTACCAAATAATTTAGACCGACAAAATACTGTCTACGAAAATATTGTATTCACCGTCAAATTTGCTCTACACAATATGGAGCTACATTAAATGTGGTATGTCCTTGGTTGGCATGGGCCGACAAATGAATGCGAACCCCAAATCGGTTTTGCACTGAGCATGTATTATTTCATTGCATTGCGGTTGTTTTCGTTTTTCATAAAATATGTGATCGCCGAAATAAAATTTAAGAAACAAGTATTTGTTTGAGCATGTTGTAAACAGTGCAATTCTTAAAAAATCATGTAAGCCATTGTTTTGGGGTTCCTAGCATGTGAACTATGTTTTATGTGAAAAGCCGACTACATTGGCCAGCCATCCATTTATATACATTGACTTTTTTTGAAACAAATATGCTAAAATTAAGATATGGGTTTGCCGCACATGCGCATGCCTGTGATCTACCATGTGTTTGGACAGATTACAAGCGTCCGCTTAGAAGATATCGATTGTTCACCGTAGCGAAACAAAGGAGCTGGTAGCGTTAATCTGATATTTAGCTTGTTACTTCTATTGGGTGTGGTGGGAATTCTAGATTCAAGATTAAAACATATTTATTAAGTAACGTAAACATAATGTTTCTTGTTACATGATAAGTTTGATTTACATTATATATCACGTGACATAATCATTTCCAATCAATTAATTGCATATTAAGTAGATAAATGAAAGAGAAACTTAATAAACATATGCATGCATAAATAAGAATATCAAAAGAGGTTGGACTGCTACGTTATTCATCCAACAAAGAACATAAATCCATTTCTATTATTGCACTACATTGTTAACAATATTAGAACGTATAACAAATGTTTCATGAATAAATCAACACAACCGTAGAAAAAGATTAGTATTAACTGTTTGTAAAAGTTCAAATGAATTTGACAACACTTGGCTTTACATAGTAGGTTTAGAATGACAAACCAGGGCTGTGTATTGCAATCGTTTTGGACAGAAAAAAATGAACAAATTTCAGACTATTTTTAAACCATTTTTTGTTACTTAAATCGTGACATCGTTTTCAAAATCGGTCCACACCGACAAATTGTTGGTTTTTAGAAGCCTTTGTAAATACCAAATTTGACCGCTTGTCTGTTGTGACGTGTTAGCCCTTTTCACTCTATATTTTGGTTTGACTTTATTCAAGGTCAACTGGTCTTTTAAAGTGTTCTGGTTTCGCGAGTCTTCCCTGATTTGATGTGTTTGCAAATTGTGAAGACGGATGTTTCTTGTTCCCAGCCCTTGAATGATCACACAGTGCCCAACTTACGGTGTACTAATGTAAGACAAAATGTACATTATGGAACAATGACCTGCTTAATGCGCAGGGAACGGAATTCTAATTGTAAAGGCTTTATCGCGGCGAAATCAAGTAAGTGAACAATGTGGCTGACCTGTCGCCTATTTAACCCGCCGCACCGTTAACACATTATTCCCCTACTAAGGTTAGTCTGAGCAAGTCTTTGAGGTAATTGTTAAGGACAGTAAGGTTGGCGAGCTAAAAGATAAGAGTTTGAAACATTGGCCATTTTTACACCAAGGATGTTATTTCATATATTAACGAATTTTAACCTATATAATTATAATACCTGTGTATACGTTGTTTCCCTATAATGAGATTATATATAAGACTCATTATGAAATAATGTTTTTAACCTTTATTTACTTATATTTATTTATTTTAAAAATCCGGGCCTTTATTTTCTTTTCAATTTTGGACTTGAAATCTTTAGGTGTGCGTGTGCTAATGGCCATAAATAATGTTAGTTTTCACCTTTAATCACTCCAGGTAAACTGTTTATTTCTATGTTCCAAAGTGGTAACCACTCCATTAATTGAGAACGATATTTGAATACTTTTACATTGTTATATGTGTCGTCTTGTGAACTTGTATGTTTCTCACCGGGTGTCTGTTCTGGAACTTTAAACAAGATCTTAGATCAAAGCTTCTGTTTGCCTTGTTCAGATATTTAAAGAAAAAGCAATGGAATCTTCAGGGACAAGCCCAGTAGCCTTAAAATTACCAAAAATCATCTTTAAATCCACCATCATCAATGTCAAGAAAACACCAAACAACGACCAAAATAGGCAAAACAAACGTGAAACAAAGCGAAACATTAACACCAAAAATGGCCAAACGTGGCCAAACAAACATCAAACACAGTTAAACAAACACCAAACATGGCCATACAAACACCAAAGATGTGTTTTATTTTACGTTTTTTTTGTGTGATATCCTTTTTGACTACAGACCTGTCCCCGTCTGATTAAGGAACGTACGACAAAATATATAAAGTTATTCAGTTTAATTCAATGTAAATAAAAAAATAGATTAAAAATAATTCTCAAACTATGATAAATAATTTTATCATTTTCACCCAAAGTAACCATATCCTATCAGAACTATGAATAAAAGCTAAACACTTGATCGTACGCTAATCGTGTCGATAAGATGGACAGTAAAAGTTGTAAATTCCATGACTTGAGTAGAAGTGGAGCATGCCATGTCCTGACCTGTTGCCGTATGTATCGACGTACTTGCAAAGGATTGGTTAAGTTCACCTAGTTAAAATGACATGTTTAAATCTGCTAGGTTACGCACTATAATGACAAGAGATAAAATCGTGTGTGTAGTGCAGTTTTTTGTCTTTTTTTATGGACAGATTGTCTCCTCTGTCTGTACACTGACAGCCGCCTTTTGAAGGTCTTTCTAGATAACGAACTATGCCATTACTATTTGAATAAATGTATAACATGAGGTCTTTATTCTTAAACAAGCTTTAGTCGCTTATAACAGGATCAATCTAAGACACACTTTTTGTTCATTTTGAAGAGTAATGATTGAGACTTTATAAGATTTTTTTAAGTCTTTAAGGATAAACTACTTTTTGTTACGTAAAATGAAGTAAATAAGCTTAATACAATAAGAAACTTAATGTGCGTAAGTTGTTCCAAACAAAATGGGGACTGGTTTCATTTCAAAACGTAAATACCAAGCTTCAATTTCTCGAAAGATATTCAGCGCAACAAGCTTAAGTAGCTTATTTTTTTAGCTAAATTTCTGAGTTAATCTTAATTTTACTTAAGAACATTTATTTCGTCGTGATGATCATAAAGGTAGTTTACCTTTAAAGCATACAGTATATAAGAATGTAAATATTATACAAATATCGCCCGAACAAAACCATTGAGCTTAAGCCTAATTCTTTAAAAACGAACAAAAGACTGGTCGAGAAATTGTGCCTGGTTTTAAGTAAAGAGCATGCAGTGTATCTTTCATTGAGCAAAGTACTTTTATATTTGCGCGTCCAAGCCACTGAAGTTTCATTTATGTCACAAGAAAGACGTAAGACAGATTGGATTGAAAAGATCTGGCATATATATGCAATGCCAGACAATTTATGTTAAAGAATGTATGTATTATTAAGTAAAGTGAAACAAGACAATGTGACATAAAACATTTCCTGAAGAAATATTTAGGCAAAGAGTCATTGAAGTGTTTGATCTGATAAAAATAGCGACTAATAGCGGCGCTTAAATCGCCACGATGCCTTCCCAACTGTACTAAAATTCGTAAAAAGTCTATCTTTAACATATCACATTCTAAAATGTTTATTTATTTTTACGGGACTTGCTGACACGATACAAACAATAACAAAGTAAACAATTTCAATGTATATTGTTATGCGATGATTCACGATCCGAACATATCCGAAGATGTTGCGTTCATCGGATGATAACCGCAATGGCCGAAAGCAGATACCATTTGCATGTTAGAAGATTGTAAAGGCTTGTAAGAAGCTGAATTGTGGTAAGTCAGCTGGACCGGACTTAGTGCTAAATGAATTTTTGAAGTATGGTATTAAATCTGAACAGTTTTTGTCATGTTTAAATACTCTTTTTAATAAATTAATTGATATGAATTACTTTCCGGAAAAGTGGTCTGAAGGATTTATAGTTCCGTTGCATAAAAAGGGTGATGTAGAAAATGTAAATAGTTATAGAGGAATTACTTTGTTAAGTTCAATTGGGAAATTGTTTACAAAAATAATAAATGATGAATTAAGTTTTTGGGCTGAAACATATCATGTATATAGAAAGGCTTAATCTGGCTTTAGAAAGTAGATGGAAACTGTAGACAATATATTTGTGGTACATGGTATCATCAAGCATTTGTTAAACAATAAGAGAAAATTATTTTCAGCCTTTATTGACTTTACCAATGCGTTTGATTATATTGTGAGGGAAAACATGTGGTTTAAAATCATAAAGCTTGGTGTGAGGGGAAAAATATTAGATATTGTTAAGTCAAAGTATGAAAATGTTAGATCAAAGGTCAGATATAAAAATGAATTAAATGATGACTTTCCTTGTGTGCTCGGTGTTAGGTTAGGCAGGGTGAATCATTATCGACTTTTTTATTTTGTATGTATCTAAATGATATAGAAGAACACTTTATGCTTCATGGTTTTGAAGGGGTTGATATAGATCTGTTAAAAATGTTCCTGTTGCTATATGCTGATGATATTGTTATTTTATTAGAATATGAAAGTGGGTTACAAAATGGATTAGTACTGCTAGAAGATTATTGTAACAGGTTTTCCACTTAGTGTTAATATAAATAAAACAAAGGTGATGATATTTAAAAAAAGGTGGCAATGTTAGTAGAAATATTAAATTTATGTACCAAGAACAAGAACTAGAAATTGTAAAAAAGTTCACTTATCTAGGCATTGTATTTACACCTTGTGGTTCGTTCAGTGCAACTTTTGAAACCTTGTCAGGACAAGCTATGAAGGCTGTATATAAAGTTAATTCAGATCTTATTAAGTTTCCTGGTATAGCAATAAGCCACTATTTGTCATTATTTGATAAACTTATATACCAAGTGTTAAATTATGGAAATCGAGGCCAGTAGATGGCATAAACCTGAATCTATACCTGTTAATGAACGAAAATGTCAAATTTGTAATATTCTCGAAGGTGAGTTTCATTTCTTGTTAGAATGTACATTATATAATGATTTAAGAAAACAATACATCAGTAAATATTATTGGAAAAGACCAAATGTACTGAAATTTGTTGAACTTATTTCCAGTGATAGGAAAGGTACATGTAGAAAGTTATCGATGTATGTACATAAAGCTTTTGAATTAAGATATACGTTTGTTTATATTAAACATAAGTTATAAGTTTATATATATATATAGCAACCACTGTCTCCTCACTGTGATAATATTATAGTATTATACATATCATAGTCTGAATTATATAATAGTATAATGTTAATTATTGCAAAAAGATGTATCTATGAAATTGTTTTGGACCACTGATCTATGAATTGTCATGATATATATGCATAATTCTTGTATTAAAACACTGACGCATTCAATTTATTATCATCTAAGTGATTAGCGACCACATGATCATACATTATTTGACTCAATTATCAACCAGTGTCCACAATCATTTTATGTTCAAGAATAGCATAGTCATATTAAATGACATGCAATGAGTTATGTCAGAAATTTAGTCAGGTCTACTGTCCATTTTCTTGTAATGTACTCCTTCCTTGGCAAAGCGCTGCATTCATCATTCCTTATGTACAGACTTTGTCATATTTTTGCTGTTCTTGTTCTGGTAATGTCAATCCTTAAAAAATCAAAACAATGAAAGAATTAAAAATATTTAACTGCGAACAGTTTCGATTTTTTCTTTGAAGCTTTATTTCCATTAGAAATAAATAAGACAAAAATATTATGCAAAAGAAAAGGTGTTTGTAGGGGATTTTCAGAAAACAGTTATTAACTGATGCCATACTAAGCTCAACTTGGTACAGGAAAAATCGTAACAAAAGAACGGCCACCACTAAAACCTTGTAACATATTTTGAAAACTTGTCCGGACTCCTACATCTATTATATTGTTTACATGCTAAGTGTTAACAACAATATGGTATTAACACAGCCATTTTGTAATATTTTCACCTTTTTAGCATTACAAGTCTTATTTTTAACTTAAAAAATCATGTTCAATATTTTATCGTTAACTTTGATAATGTTTTACTATATATTGGACGACTTCGTATTGGTATGACTTCTCCTGTAGAAGTTTTAATTATTTCATTTTAGTGACCGGTAACGATACATTCAATTTACAAAAGTTATTCGATATATTTCATAAAAGCAACAACTTAATAACAAACAAAATCAAAATCAAAAATGAAAGGGGCTTCATTCAATACCACCAGGAAATCAAACTAACCCAAAACAGACATAATTTACGTACCACCACATAAACACATGGGTTTTAATAGCTGATAGTAGTCAATCCTGCAAAATAGCTGTTAATAAATGAGAATTCCTGCCCAAAGTAGGATACAGGGACCCCAAAGTCTTTCATATTAATTTCAAGACACTTAATGTTTTGGATGCAAATGCCCAAAAAATATTCTAACAACCGTACACTCATCTGAATTTTAAAGCTTTCAATACTGATTTCAAATTTAATCCTGAACGCTAGAAAAATAATCCTGAGAGGAATTATGCGTCTGATGTCAGACTCGAGCCCACGACTGCGGGAACACTAGCACGTAGGGCGCTATCCAACAGAGTTAACCAAGCTATCGTTACTCACCTACACACACAACACTTTTCCCCATTTATGTATTAGGCAGACTATAATTACTCTTGCCTTTTACTTCTGAATCAGTAGAGATTAAAGTGAACAATACCTCTCGAAAATGTATATTGGTTATTACCTGGAGAGGTATTTATTTATAAAAAATAACATTTCTACTGTCTTGTAGATCTGTATTTACTATTTTCAAAATAAATTAAAGTGGAAGATACTAAAAGCAGGCAGCTTTAAGTGTGCGTGCGTGCGTGCGTGCGTGCGTGTGTGTGTGTGTGCTCTTCTTGTGATGATGCTTAATAGTCATAGACTTAACGGTACCGTGGTTAAATAAGAACCAAATAAGCCAACTATCGTTAAAGGCACACATATAGTAGCGTTGTGCAAAGTTTTAACACAGGCATTTTATTGCGATGGCCTTATTTGCACTCGATATTCCAAACACAAAATATTTGGTTAACAAAAAATCTAAAAAACAACAACATTAATTGCACGAATATTAATCTAAGACTCAAGACGTTTACCAGTGCAGTTGGGCTATTTGGTATATTCTTTATAAATGTATAACCAAGTTTCTTAATCAAAATAATTATGCAATGTCGTCCTTTTAAAACGGTGATTGTTGCCACTGCGCATGCACTTGATGATATGATAATCGATGCATAGAGTCCCACTGTACATGCACTCGATGATATGGTAATCAATACATAGAATCCGACTGCATATGCACTCGATGATATGGTAATCAATGCATATAGCCCCAAAACCCATGTACTCGATGATATGAATATCAATAGATAGAATCCAGCTGCACATGCACTCGATGATATGGTAATCAATGCATATAGCCCCAAAACCCATGTACTCGATGATATGAATATCAATAGATAGAATCCAGCTGCACATGCACTCGATGATATGGTAATCAATGCATATAGCCACACAACACATGTACTGGCTGATATGTACTAGTATATCAAAAGATAGAATCCCACTGCACATGCACCAGATGATATGGTAATCAATACATAGAATTCCACTGCGCATGCTCTTCATAAAATGGTAATCGATCCATAGAGTCTCACTGCACATGCAATTGATGGTATTGTAATCGATGCATATAATACCAGTGCACTCCATGAAATGCTAATCGATGCATATAATTCCAGTGCACTTCATGAAATGGTAATCGATGCATAGAATTCAACTCAACATGCACTCGATGATATGGTAATTAATGCATATAGTCCTCTGCACATGCACTCGAAGACGTGGTAATCTATGCACATGTACTCGAAGATATACACTGGACGAAATGGCAATCAATGCATAAATGCAGTATGCACATAAACTCCATGACATGCCAACCAATGCATCTAGTAATGTACCATGGGGCATGACCATCAATGCAGAGTCCCACTTTACTATTACAATTATACAAACCAGTCAGTACATCGAATTATCTCCTTTTAGTCATAGGTGAAGAACACATATGAACATTATTGGTGAATGATAACTTGATAAAATTTCACTCTGGCTCCAGTGAAATGATAACATTTGATAATTTCACTCTGCAGACAACTCGGGACTTCTTTTTACATATTTTATAAAATTTGCTTCCCTCGACTTGGAAACGTACGGACTCCTCCCGCGAATGGGATGTAACCTTTACATAGCGGTTATGCCGCAGTTACTTCCCTTCGCAAAAAGGTCATAAAGGGACTGTCGTCAAACAAAAATTAATCCAACGGGGAAATATATTGAAAAATCCCGATAAATGCATGAAATTTTTGTTGAATTCAGTGTAAGATCGTATTTTCATTCCATGCATATCGGTGAAAGAATGAAAATTATTGGTGAATGATAACTTGATCATTTCACTCTGGCTAGAGTGAAATGATAACATTTGATCATTTCACTCTGCAGACAACTCTAGACTACTTTTTCCATCTTTTGTAAGATTTGTTTCCCGTGACTTGAAAAAGTACGTGCATGTAATTCATAGAGTATACACGTGTGTTGTCGTCTGTAGGGCAGTAAAAGAAACATTCGCCGAATTGTATAGAATTGTCAATATCAAATTATGCAATATTTTTTTATAAAACAAACATTTTTGCGATTGATTATAACTATAAAAAAGAATGAACTTACCATTTTATGTATGAAATATTTCATGGAACATACGGTTACAATTAACTCGCTTAGTAGGAATCGGTTGAATATTTACTTCGCCACATGTGCTAGTAATAGAGCTGTAGATCATTTCTACTTACAAACTCTAACCGCGTACTTGTATGCACAAGGGTTTTGAGTTTGACTAATTTCATTTACTCTTTACTTTCATCAATTCATTTTTATTTTTTTTAAAACCTGAACAATTATAGTTGATCGAAAACAATACAGGCCATGGTGATTTCCGACATTTTGTCGAAAAAGCGTCCGAAGTCTGCGCTCCATCCTTCTCAAAATCATATTCGGGCACACCCTCTGGGGTTTTAGATATGAAACTAATACGCTATCTCAACAACAAAACACAAATTAGCTGCATAGTATGAATCCCCACGTAAAAAATACCGTAATATCTAGTCTGAGAGCGCCAGTGAAAAGATATAAATAATGATCAAATAGAACAGTTATCTTTGTTAAAGGGGCATTACTCCGTATGATAAAATATCATATTAAAGGATACGACGCTGGACTGCAATTTTGGCGAAACGGGTTCGAACCCTGTCTCCGACACATTTTTCTTTTTACATTTTGGTACTTTTTTACAATTATGATACCAAAGCGTAACACATTCTATTAGATAACTGTCCTGAAATTCGTTACAGAAAAAAAAACTTGTGTTGGTGCCAATCTGGTGTACAGTCCCTTTAAAGTCTCCTTTCAAAGCAAATTAGTTCCTTCCGTAGAAACAATTATGACATGGTATACACACACACTGGTACGACCCAATTACAATTATTCAAGTTTAAGTGGAAATGAAGCGGTTGCTGTTTCATTTGGTAAATACAGAAAACATCCGATCCGCAGTCGAAATTTTAATTTGACCATGAAACGAAAGAGATACTATATACTTCAATCTAAGTGACTCTACGAACGTTTCATGACAATAATCACATGTTTACCGTCTGTAAACTCATCCAATTAGCCCGCACGATCCTTATCTAGTGAATATTAGCTGAAAAAGGTCATTCTCTCGGTCTGTGCATGTACTTGAGCAAATATAGCACCTTCCTTCAGATAACATGTTGTTACAAATACGGAGCTGCCCATAGTTTAGCCATCGCTTGCCTAGATAGCACGTGAAAAGCTTCTAATATCAGGTACACATTTCTTTATTTTACATACTTTATGATTGATTTGCTGTTAGATTTATGAACATTAACTTGGATCTTGCCTACAACAGATTTGTTTTACAAAATTAACATTTCTTAAAGGAACTGTACACCAGATTGGCACCAAAAATGTTTTTTTTTTCTGTAACGAATCTCGGGACAATTATCTAATAGAATGTGTTACGCTTTGATATCATAATTGTAAAAATAAATACCAAAATGTAAAAAATGTGTCGGGGACCGGGTTCGAACCCGTGTCGCCAAAATTGCAGTTCAGCGTCATATCCAATTAATTAAGCTATATACCATACTCGGTAATATCACGTGATAACACCAACTAGCCAATCACGCACAAGAAATGAATTTTACTAGGTAGACATACCCAGTAAACTTTTTTAATGACAACATACGAAATAATTGCTAATCTTAAATAAATTGTAAACTATGTGGTACTTCAGTTAGTAAGTTTCAATGCATTGTACACATTAATACCAAGTTTATGACAGTTTTCGACAATTTACTTTTACAATTTACTTTTTTTTCTTGCAAATTGATCATCTGGTGCACAGTTGCTTTAAGGCTAAATATGATTTTCGTTCCATATTGAAGCTGTGAACCGTCTGCAAGATGAACATCAAGTTTTTCCTCGCTGTTGCTTTGGTCTGCCTGGCAGTCTCCACCACCACTGCAGCGCCCCGTAAGTATTTTGCTAACAGTGAAAGTGCCTCTCATTACGAACGTCAAGCTTGGCAGTCTCCACCACCACTGCAGCGCCCCGTAAGTATTTTGCTAACAGTGAAAGTGCCTCGCATTATAAACGCCAAGTTTGGCAGTCTCCACCACCACTGCAGCGCCCCTTAAGTATTTTGTTAACAGTGAAAGTGCCTCTCATTATGAACGCCAAGTTTCTGTTCATAGTTGCCTTGGTCTGACTGGCAGTCTCCACCACCACTGCAGCGCCCCGTAAGTAACAGTGAAAGTGCCTCTCATTATGAACTCCAAAATTCTGCTCGTTGTTGCCTTTGTCTGACTGACAGTCTCAACCAACTTTGCAGCGCCCCGTAAGTATTTTGCTAACAGTGAAGGTGCCTCTCATTATGAACGCCAAATTTATGCTCGTTGTTGCCTTGGTCTGCCTGGCAGTCTCCACTACCACTGCAGCGTCAAGTAAGAATTTTACTTACAGTGAAAGTGCCTCGCATACAATATCCGCATATAAAATCACTTCTATCATAAAAAGCTGGAGGGGTATGTTTATTAAATACAACACCAACGAACCATTCTCGGTCACAGTGATGTTTTCGTCTTAGTGAGGCACAGTGCAAAGACAAGAAGGCGTGCTAAGGATCTCCATCCTATACCTCGACCTCAGGAATATGTTGGCTACATGTTGCCTGAAATTAAACAATATTTTCCATTCTGTTTATAGTTTTTCCAACATTGATATATTTATTGACAACCTCTGCATCCGCTAATGTTCGTGCAAGGTTAACTCCCGCGGAGAGGGGTCGGAAATATCTCCATGAACTGCCACTCATCGCTGGTTAGAAACACATTATGTAGCATATGCGAGAATAGAACTCTGCTACATCACGTCTTCATATTACCACACGTATTTTTCATTATAATCTAAAGCACCAGTCAATTGTAACCAAGCCCCCCCCCCCCCTCCAAGGTCCGGGAGTACACCGGGGATAGCCGGGGAAAGGGGCCGTGTTTTTACCTTTCGGGTGTCCCCGCAGTGCCGAGTGAATGCGGTGGTTTTGTCTTCACGCAAAATATAGCGGGGAATGGGCCTTACCTAGGGTCCCTGGGGTGCGGGGGCATTTGGCAGAGATTTTACCATTAGTTCGTCCCCGCAGAGCGGGAATTTTACCCGGAGTTGGCTGGACCTAATGTCAAAGTCCCCGCTATTCCCCGGACCTGGGTAGGGGCGTGGTTACAATAGACTGGTGCATAAGTAAAAATAAAAAAGGTCATGATATCAATTTCAAAAGAATTAGCTTTGTTTGTCAGTGTCGGCAAAGCTAATTTAATTTTTATAATTTATTTAAAATTCTAATTATTTTTGTAAGATTAAATTGAAATGTGTGATGTCACGATATTTTGTCGTTTGCTAGTTGATAAGATTGCCCCGTGTAAAATCGGAATGCCGAATATTTTATACAGAAAAGAGGGACGGTGGGTGCGCGCTTGGAGGAAACGTTGCTTGTGCGGCCCATTGTTACCTTCAGAACAAACAGGGAGGCACGTGTGATGAAAACGATGTCTGCAACTGCAGTGTGGAGAATGTCATAGGTTGATCTTCCCAAAGGTACACTCAGTGTGTGCATACCACGTGATAAATTACGTCATATATGCTACTTCGGAAGGCAATATTATGTTTAAATTAAACTATAAATCAAAGATAACTTTTCTTTTACTACACCATTTTAAATAAAACGAAAGGCAGTCTATGCCGCTTAAAGAGCCCCGCCTTCGTTTTTTTACCGAAGTTTGATAAGGTGAATAGTTTCATCAAATACTTCGACAAACCTGTTTCCAAATTTTTTTGACAGTGCTCCGTCAGACGGCCGTGTTGTAAAAAAGGTTTGTCAATGTGTTTGAAGAAACTAAACACTTTGGTAAAAGACCGAAGGCGTAGACTGCGCTATGTTTTATCTAAAATGGTGAAGAAATAGTGAAGTTATTTTTGTTTTAAGTCTTACTTCGAAGCAAAACATTGCCTTCCGATGTATCATTTATGACGCAATTTGTCACGTGGTATACACACACTGATACTTGTAAGGATAAAAATTGTCGCTAAATAAATTATGACCATCGATATAAAAAATCACGATGCGACAGTCTGTCGCTGTAGATTGGTGGCCAATTGCGACATGTGCATGTATATGTGAAGGATATATCAGGAGATGCGATATCATACGCAATTTTTATTCAACGCATATAAGGCATTTGTGAGCTTACTTACATATTTCCTTGACTAGATATTTACACCTCAACTTACATTCCTGATATGAACTGCTTTTCGGCAATTTCGTTCATCAATCGATGAACGCAACATCTTCGGATATGTTCGGATCGCAATTCATCGCATAACAATATACATGACAAATTTTGATTTTGTTATTGTTTGTATTGTGTCAGCAGGTGCCGTAAAATGTAAATAGACATTTTGGAAAGTGTTAAATGATGATATGTTAAATGTATCGATGCCGTAAGTGTTTCAATGTTTAAAAGTGATTTTAAGCGGTTGATCTTTTCCCGCGTTATCGTGACGTCATTTGTTAAAACGTTTCCGGTTACAGTCGGGTTGTTCTATTTACAGAATGGGTTAGAAAGGATTACCGAAAGGTTTTCTTAAATGAAATGGAGTATTTTTTTAACAATTCTTGGATTTAGTAATGCACTATTGGTGTAAATATAAGGAATGAATTGAAAAACAGTATTTAGTATCTGCCCATCATACATCCACAGGCAATACATATCGCAGAATACGGCCGTATTCCACTCTTGTGACGTCACGTCATAACAAGTATCGTTGAGCGTTGTGAAAATGACGTCATAAAACAAATAGTGCGACGTTAAAATGGCATTTATTATGAAAACAGATTATGACCCTATAGTATTATATGATCGCGTGTGGCAGATTCGTTCAATCACATGCTTTTTTGCAGAAATAAATAATGCACCAGTCAATTGTAACCCCCCCCCCGGTCCGGAGATAAACCGGGGATTGCCGGAGAAATGGGCCGTGTTTTTACCTTTCAGGGTCCCGCAGTGCCGGGTGAATGCGGTGGTTTTGTCTTTGCGACAAAAATAGGTGGGAATGGGCCTTACTTAGGGTCCTCGGGGTACAGGGGCATTTTGCGGGGATTTTACCAGCAGTTCGCCCCCCGCAGGGTGGGGATTTTACCCAATCTTGGCTGGAGCGAAAGTCAGTCCCCGCTATTCCCCGGACCTTGGGGCCGTGGTTACCATTGACTGGTGCATAACAAAAAAAGACATACCTGTTTCACCTGCGTTGATGATGAGCCCAACACCATTAAATAGCAAAACAAAACTTATTGTAGCTTCCCGCTACATATGTTGCAATAAAATAACTACCGAAAGAATATTAAACAAAATATATTTCCGATTTCGTTATCCGTTCATAAGTTGAATAAGTTCTGAGATGATATCCATTCGAAATCACAACATAGACAGTTTAATCTTAACGAAATGAAATTTCTTTGGAAATAATGACGTTTTGATTTTATCATTCGGAACTCCTCGGCCTTTTTTTTCGAAAACAACCTCGGATGTGTGCCGGTGCATTCGTTGAAGTTATTTGTATTTTTTTTAAATTATATTATTAATTAATTGTAGTGTTTTAGAGTTTTATTCATTGATCTAAGTTTAAATTGATTGCCAGTGTAGCAAACATAATTAAGATTCCCAAGAGTAAAGTCATAAAGTTTAACTGCTAAATAAAATTGCTACGAGATCTACTTGCGGCGGACCTAAACGTACCACTTTTTGAGTATGTAAACCGTCAAAATACATCCGAGGTTGTTTACGATAAAAATGGCCGGGGAGCTCCGGATGTAACTTTATAACATATTCACGACGTCATTTTCTGTTTAAGTACAGAAAGTGACGAAGTTCTTAAGAATGCTTCTCAAGCAATCGAGGCAAAATAACACATTTTCCTCTCATGATTAAAATTAAAAATTAACTACTTTATTGAAATTAGCCGTTATCATAGAAACAAAATGAAAAATAAACGTTTGGCTTTCTGGAATGTAACGATTAAATTTTAACTGTTTTGTCTTTTATGAAAAATATATTTTTAGAAACGAAAATGAATTTTAAAGCAGTCGAGTTTCCAAATAGTTTATTGTGTTTGCCAGTTTGAAGGGAATGGAATTTCAAAATGAAAAACAAAACCTTAGATGATTCATTAATTTTATTGTAACTAACTTTTCCGAAGAATGAATAATGATTTCGGTACACGTTATATCTTGCCTCTTCTTCAATCACTAACCTATAGAGGCATGTTTCTTTAAGGATTTTATTATATACATTATAAGGATGATGTATTTTTATTTTCAGACCAGGGAATTCACAGCCTTCTGATGAAACTTTTTGTGAAGTGGAAGGAACTTTTAAGTGATATTTCCTGTAAACTATATTATAATAAAATTGTGAAAAAAGCATGAAAATAGTTATGTTGATAAGTTCATAGATTTGGCATACTATTGAAAATATGACTTAGTTCTATATCATTATAATCTTCATGCATTTTCATAGCCTTGGCGTCGGATTCAAGCAAACACTTAAACCTTGATCATAAATCAAAACATTCGCATGAAAGTTAGTACGCACGTTGCAAGTGACAATGAACACATGTCACAAGGCCTGTCATTACATCTACCTTTCCTGTGTTTACTGGGCTTTACTTACAGATGTTATGTTGGCAAACAAATGTAATTGTTTTACTCACTTATTTTCTAAAACAATTTTTAACAGAAATTCGCAGATAATAAATTGAAAAAAATGTAATCCTCATTCCATATCGTTACTGTTGCTTTTTGGCAAAATATAGCACTTTTCACTATGATGCGATACAAAGAACCTCTAACTCAAGCATGATTATATGCTTTCCGGTGGTCATAAGAAATTCGTCAGTGGCATAAAATGGCATTTCATTCTTTAAAACAGTAAAATAACATTTTGATATTTTCACTGTTTTGACATTTGAGCCCGCTATCAATTCCAAATCAAACGTCACGCGCACAGGGCTGGGACATAAAATTCAAAATGAATTTATGTTCGCATTCAATTTGGTGCGGTTTTCTGAAAAACAACAATTAAAATATGTCAAATAGCCTCCTTGGGGCATATACTCAAACAGATTTTTCATTTCAGTGTATGATCGTAATATATTTCACCTCGTGAAGATCAAAAGCCCCTCGTGAAATGTAGGTTTGGTGCCGATTCGGGGCATGACCCCGCCTTGACCCCAAGGCAACTTAAATATACTGTGTCAAATCATAAGATGTGTTAATATTAAGATACTGGAATTTAGGACCCTTTAGCAAATGTTGATATTTGCTCATATATCATCTTTAATGACATCTTACATTGGAATAAGAGAATGAGGTATCATGCTATACACTGGTGCACGTTAAAGAACCAAGGTAGCTGTTACCTGGGTCACATTCTGTCTGTGCACTATGCTCCAAAAAACTAATATAGAAGAAGATGGTTTATTTCATATCCAAAAACACATGAGGACAAACACAATATTTATAAATATTTACAATGTTATATACACATACATGATTTGGAGAAGGCACACAAAAAACAATTACATATTAAACAAAATATTTTTACAGTACTGTGTATGAACACGCTCAATATTAGTTGCCGTGTAAAAACCCCAGACCTCACATCCATAATTTAAAATAGGTAATACTAGCTTATCAAATAATTCTAATCTATGTTTTACACTTATATAAATTTTGTAAAATTGTACAAATATTTATTAATTTTAAAAATTGCCTTCCTTGACTGACCTGCAAGTGTTATCTGGGTCTGATTAGATGAGCCACCGGCTGTGAAAACGATACCTAAATAGTTGAATGTATTAACAATTTCTATGATTTCATTATATTCAAAATTTAAGTAATCTGGGTATAAATCCTGATTTTCTAAAAACCATAACCTTTGTTTTTCCTACATTTACTTTCATTTTCCATGTATTGCAATACTCCAGTAAAATATCAAATCCTTTTTGCAAGCCATCTGGTGTTTGAGAAAATAGAACAATGTCATCTGCATATAATAGCAGGCATATTTTGAACATATGCATTTCAATCCCTTCATTACCATTAAGTAAAAGCATTTCTTCTAAGTCAATTAGATATAATGAAAAAAGCAGTGGCGATAAACATTCAACCTGCCGCACTCCTAACATACAAGAGAAACCATCGCTAAGAGTATTGCTTACTTTAACTCTTGATATGATACAATCATACATACTTCTTATAACATTTAAAAAATTACCTCTAACGCCAAGCCTTATTAATTTCTGCTAAAGGTTTGGTCTAACCGCATAATCAAAAGCTTGGCTAAAATCTATAAAACCGCAATATAACTTGTCATTATTATTAATCATATGGGAAATGAGTCCATGTAGTACAAAAACATTGTCAATAGTGCCAATCTTTTTTCTAAATCCAGCTTGAGCCTCAATATATACAAAATAATGCTCTGCCCAATTATCTAGTCTATTGCTTAGAATATGTGTAAACAGTTTACCTAGAGTACTTAATTGGGTTATACCTCTATAATTGTTAGTATTATTAATACTGCCTTTTTTATGCAGTGGCACAATGAAGCCCTCAGACCAATTATCCGGGAAAATGCCGAAATTCAATGCTTTGTTAAAAATTGCATGTAAACTATTTAGCATTTCATTTTTCCCATATATCAGAAATTCATTTAGCATATTATCTGGACCTGGGCTTTTGCCAAATTTCAAGTGCTTGATGGCTTTTAAAATGTCTTCTTTTGAAATGTTTGAATCCAATTCTGAAAACATAACTTGAAATTCATTGTTTTCAATGCGTTCGTTAAAATACAAAATATCCTCATCTGCATTGAAAAAAAAGGTCACTTGGATTATTAATACTTTTAAAATAGTGTTCAAAAGTGGAAAGATTAATTGTATTTGCTTCCACCCCACATACCTGTTTTAACATATTCCAGTATGCCTCAGCATTTGTATGTCTTAAGTCTTCTAATTTTCTTGTCTGTTGCATATCATGTTCATATTTATATTTTCGTATATTTTTTTTATATTGACCTCTAGCATTAACAATTTTATGGCGATTTTCATCTGAACAATTTAGTCTAAAATTGTTAAGAGCATGATTAAAAGATTTATTTTTGTCTTTACAATTATCATTATACCAGTCATTTTTAGTAACATGCAAAATATTATTATTAACATGTTGTTTGATAACCTTTTTGAACAATGGCGTAGCAATATCATCCACAATTTTTACAAAATCATTAACATGTTTATTTAAATCTGTTCTATTTCTATCACTGACATCTGCTAATGAGGATATTATAGATGTAAATCGATCATGGACAGTTTCTGAGCTAAGTGCTTCAGTATACAGTGTTTGTTTCATACTGTCCCAAACAAATTTGTGATTCACCGTCTCATACGAATTTGGTAAAGTATCAATGCTAGGTATATAAACAAAGTTTTCATATTCAAAATAAATTACGTTATGGTCAGATAATACGTTTGGATTATTTACTGAAAACAAATGAAAACATGCGAAAATATCTTCTGATGCTAGAACATAATCAATAAGACTACTTCCAACAAAAGTACATTTACCAATATTTAAATCATTTCCGGCTCTGCCATTTAAAATTCTAAGACCAGTTTGTCTACACATATCAATACAGAGTTGGCCATTTGTGTTTGTACCTTTATCTTGTGAAAAACGACTTTTAAAAGAGTCTACAATATAATCATCGGGTAATTCCAAACCATCAATAACTGTATCATATGGTACAGAGTCTGCTAAGGTTGCGGTTCGGCTGTTGAAATCGCCACATAAAATAATATTACATTTACTATTAGTGACATAATGAATGTTAGCTATATAATCAATTAGCCTATCAAAAGTATTTTGGTCATTTCTATTATAACGAGAACTTCCCTCTGGCACAATGTAACATAATCCAATAAACAAGTCATCTCTGAGCCCTACAGTAGCACCATTAATTTTAATCCAAATCAGATCATCTTTGCTTTTCATAAAAATAATATGACTAATATTCTTATCGAGGCACTCGCTTAATGGGTCTTGCCTTAGTGTGAGTATTAAACAAATAAAATATAAACTGGCATCTTATATTGAATAAGTCCGTGTTGCCTTGTGGTAATAGAGTCGGTTTTTCTATTTTTTCTTGAGTTTACCGGCGTGGGATAGCACCCCACTAAAACTAAACTACAGTCGAAACTCGTTATGTCGACTTTTTCGAGACCTAATGAAAAAGGTCGAGATAACGAAAATTCGACTCCTCCGAATTACAAAAATATCACCAATCCCAACACGTTTGATTGATGTCCGATGTTTACATCCACAATTGAATTTAATTTGAGCCATGTTGATAGTGTGTTTGAGGGGACGACGTATTCTGCCGCTATCTGATTCTTTGTCTTGATACCCTTCTCGACTTCGATGATGGCTTGGTACTTCTCGTTATAAGATTTCGATGACAATTTTATTTTAGAACCCTTACCCTAAAATGGCCGGTCAAGATATCCCCCTGGCTTTATACCGGGTCCTTCTCTGAATTGGTCGACCAGAGCAGTGGAACTAACATTTTACATTTTGAAGTTATTCTTTTAGTGCCCATTCGGGGTTGTTATCAAACGAATAAAATGTTCATGTTTTATACAATACCAAAAAAGAGCCTGAGCAATAAATGTCTCTTTAATCAAAAACATAAACAAACAACTTTAATTATTCGCACTTACCAATTACATTTTTGTATCCTCCAATTACGACAGTTTATTATAATGACACGCACGGTATTTTGCGACATGCCGCAAGCCGTCATGAATATTTTCACACCTACGACTAGTCTGGAGTTCCTTCCCCTAACACTATCGTTATCGGGTCAGGCAAAAACCAATAATGGCGCCCTGTGGACACTATAAGGTTACCATTTATTTTACTTTTGTTGATCAAGTTAATAAATCAACGGCATTTGAACACTCTTTATATATAGAAAATAATGGCACATTCGGTTTTTGGTGATCACGTCTGGAAAGAAATATTTTGACAAAAGTGAAGTGAACGTAATTCGGACGTTGTATATTTTCGGATGTTTGTCAATGGGAAATGAATGCCTTATTTGACTCCACCTTCTCTTATTAAGACTGATGGTTAAAATGGAAAGTTTGAATGAATAATGGAATAAGTAAATATAATTATAACACTGTATTTATTGCATGATTTTGTTTGGTCACATAAATGTAGATGTTGCATGTTTTAGATTTCACAAGTTTCCTGTTCTGATGTTGGAAGGCGTTTCTGCTCACTGACATACATTAGGACAACAATGGCGGTGCCCAATGGCCACTTTAAGGTTACCATTTATTTTATTTTTGTTTTCACGTGCACCAGTCAATTGTAACCGGGAATAGCCGGGGAACTAGGCCGTGTTTTTACCTTCCAGGTGGTCCTGCAGTGCCGGGGGTTGAATGCGCTTGTTTTGTCTTCGCGCCAAATATAGTGGGGAATGGGCCTTACCTAGGGTCCCTTTGGTGCAGGGGCATTCGGCGGGGATTTTACCATCATTTTGTCTCCGCAGGGCGGGTATTTTACCAGGGCCTGGCTGAACTTCAAAGTCCCCGCTATTCCTCGGACCTGTGAGGCCATGGTTACAATTGACTGTTGCATTATAATCAAACAACGGTATTTGAACACTTTTTATATGAGGAAAAAATGGCACAATTATTTTTTAGTGATTTCTGGACTAGACAGAAACAAGAGGCATGTGATTGTGATTTAGGACTAGTAACAATTCACCATCTTTATATAACAGCCGTCTCTCTGGCTGTCACAAAATATGCCCGTCCTTATTTTATTTCACCAGGTTTGGTGATAAGCGATGTTAAGGAAAATTTAAAGAGTAGACACTTTGAGGATTTTTTTTGCCAATTCAAGGGTCATTTCTATTAGAGTTGGGAATCAGACTGAAAAATACTATCGATAATTGGTTATTGAAAACGATCAATGATCGGTTATTAATCGATTTTAATTATCTTTGCTCATCATATTTAAGGCAAACAGATACAGTACATGAATCAGTTTTAAGCACCAATGTTCCCCTACAATATTGTTTATATAAATAACATTGTTTATTCAGAAAGCAATTATCTTTTAGAGTTTAAAAGTAACTATTACAATACAGAACATGAGACCACAGGTTCTAATAATTGTCTTACATTTAGTATTGTATACATGATGATGTGTAAGATAAACACAAAGAAAGATAACAATTTCTTTTTAATAATCAGTCAGTATCAAGTACAACAAGCAGTTGAATATTCTATATGTTTTACAAGAACAGTTTCTGTTTTACAGGATCAGCTTCTTTCAGAAAAAAAAACTAAATTCTTGCATGGTTAGAAGTAAACGGTTACATGTTTTAAAAAGAAAGAAAAATTGTAATAAGGTACTCTAGTGACTTATTGACTTGATATGAGTATGAATACATAACATAGCAAGACCTTAACATTTCAACATAAACTAGCATTAACCAGAAATAAGAGAATTTGTTGGTAGCGGTTACGTCCCATGTTTCTATATTCCCCCGAAACCCATGTTGGGTATCATATTCTAAATTTAAACATTTATCTGCCGCCATGTCATTTATGTTCTTTTTATATACTTCATTTGCCATATACTATGGTATGAGAGAATACACATTGTTTGACTTGACTTGATTTGACTAAAATCGATTGTTCTAATTTCACTATCGATTGTCGCCGACGTAGGCCTTTCCGATCAGTTGTCGATTATAATCGATCAGTGGCACAACACTAATTTCTCTGGAGTGACAGGGGCCCAGAAGGGCGCCGACTATATTTGATATTACTTTAGAAATATTCCAACTTAGGGACTAGTTCATCAATTGCAGAACATTGCTTTCAATAGTTTCCACGTTGCATGATAAAACATGAAGTTTAGTATGTTTTATAAAATTTTACACTTTAATTGATAATGAAACCTTAAATTATAATAGCCCTGCTTATCATTTTGAAAATTTTGATTTTAAATACCAAATCAATCTAACAACTCGGCCATCTCCGAGATAGATACAGGCCGAGGTGTTCCGATTGAGTCCAAATAGATGAAGGTTACACGGTACTATTTCAATTAACTTTATGTTTGTAAACCTCCTACGCAGTAATCTCCCTTGGGGACAGCAAAAATGTCGAGTTCTGAAAAATTAACATTGAGCTTAATTGTTTGTTTTGAAAATGTCATTCATAGTATTTTTTATCCCCATTTTATATACTCATATGAGTGAAATGTGTTACAAAAACTTATACAAAATATAAAGCAAGGAATTCACATAACATGCCGGTACAAAAAAGGTGAATTTCATGCTATTGAAATCTATGTATTATACCACTGATTTTATTTCTTCCGAAGAAACGTATATATATTTTTTATAATTCAGTTTTAATCGGAGGATTAGCTTGGAAAAAACAACAACAGACTATCTATAATTCCGGGCCTTAACTATTGTAACAATATTATTAACCATAATGTCCTTCGAGCATATGTACATCCAACATAAAAAATATTATCATTGAAATAATAGCCATTTTTGGTTATCTGCATGCACGTTTTTCTTCTAATTTCATTGCGCCGACTTGATGCTATGCATCAACTTTTTTCTTGTTTATACATGTGTTCATTCCTTACAACATGTAGGTTTTCAACCGTAAACCTCATAATAGGGTGGCACTGTCTTACAACTGTATATATTTTTCCTGAAGAAACATTTAGCCAAAGAGTCAATGAAATGTTTGATCAGTTAAAAATCGCGACTAATGGCGGCGCTTAAATTGCCACGCTGCCTTCACAACTGTTATAAAATTCGTAAAAAGTATATATGTAACATTTCATATTCTGAAATGTTAATGTATCTTAACGGGACCTGATGATACGATACAAACAATAACAAAGTAAACAATTTCAACGTATATTGTTATGCGATGATTTACGATCCGAACATATCCGAAGATGTTGTGTTCATCGGATGATATCTGCAATTGCCAAAAGTAGTTTATTTAAGGAATGAAGTTGAAGTGTAAATATTTAGCCATAATTTGACACATCGCTACACTAAACGACTGTTTTAAAACACTGACGCATTCAATTTATTATCATCTAAGTGTTTATCGACCACAAAATCCGATAGTTAAAATGAAGGTATCATATTGAAAATTTCAAAAAAGGATTACGCCAAAAGACTTTATTTGACGCAATTGTCAACCAGCGTCCTCAACCATTGTATGTTCAATTATCGACAGACATCATGCAAGTTCAGAGACCAGATTAAATAGTTTAACCAACGGCTTCAAATTATGTTTCTAGATGCTAAACTATAAACACTATGAGAATGAAGACTGTTCACGTTACACCACCTTATGTATTTATTTAATTTACTTACACATCACAATATTTTAACGGTTTATTTATAAAAGGCTACACATAATACTTTTCTACAAAGAAATGCTAATGTCTATATATGAATATTATTTATCTTAAGTTTTGGCAGAATAATGCACGTGGTCGTAGCTTCACCATACATGTCATCCCTATGACGAATGTTCACAAAGTCACGAATGTTCACAAAGTCTCGAATATTCACAAAGTCACGAATATTCACAAAGTCACGAATGTTCACAAAGTCACGAATGTTCACAAAGTCTCGAATATTCACAAAGTCTCAAATATTCACAAAGTCACGAATATTCACAAAGTCACGAATGTTCACAAAGTCACGAATATTCACAAAGTCACGAATGTTCACAAAGTCACGAATGTTCACAAAGTCACGAATATTCACAAAGTCACGAATGTTCACACAGTTCACAGTCGATCACAAAGTCACAAACATATTTAAACTCAGAATCTTCATCCGTAGCGGACTCTGGTAATCAGCGGTACCGGACTGCGTTAGCCGGTTTCCTAATTATATAAAATGGCACATCGAAACCGCCATATGGAGCCCGTAGGGATCCACCGCCGAAAAAAATAAACAAAAACCATAATGGAATCCGGAACGCCTTCCAAAATATCTTTTGGGCGGTCGATATGCCAAAAGAGGCCGTGCACCGGAAAAAAATAAAACCAGCTTAAGTTTAGTGTAGCAATAGATGAATGTGCCAACGTTCTTCACACATTTAAAAGCAAACTGGCCTTCGTTTAAGGCTTCTGAAATGTCAATTAAAAGCAAGTCTCAGCCTAGATTGGTCAGATGGAAACCGTCCTTAGCGTAAAGAGGAGGCTACAAACCGTAAGTTATGTGTATTTTAAATAATGGCCATCAGATAACAATGAAGATTTTGCAGCATAGCTTTTCACCTTTTTGCGGACGGACACCTTGGCTTTCACGTCGGACGAACACCGGCAAAGTTTACTCGGTAGCATTTGAGACCAAACAAACAAAGTTATGGGCAGCTGCTGTTTCTTAAATTCCAACAGTTTATCATACTCGGACATAATATCGAAAGTTTTAACCCGACCCCGCAATGTTCGAAAAGGTAGTGTGGCTTTCGTTTAGCAAAACAAACAAAACAATACATGTTGGACTTGAGTAACGTGCGACGTCAAACAAGGCCAATAGATCCCTTCAGAGAAAAGCATGCTCGACCCTGAAGGGGTCCAAAGGTCTATAAAAAAGTCAATTCGCAATCCACACAGCTCCCAGGTTTTGGCAATATGCATATTAGTTAGTTTGTAGTAGTATGAACGTACTTTCGTCTATAAAGGAATGTTATACTATGAACGCACGTCCGCTACAGCGGACCATCACATTACTTTCCCCTCCGAAAAGGCTCGTCCCGAGTCTTGGTCTGGGAAACTCGAGGGTAAGGCAACTCCGTTCCGGCAGTTGTCATCATCCCTCCGCTGCCACCATTTTGTAACGTGCCACACCAACAAGGCCAACAGATCCCTTCAGAGAAAAGCATTCTCGACCCTGAAGGGGTCCACTGGTCTTTATATACACTAAATTCCCTATCCACAAAGAACCCGGGCTTTGCTAATTTTCATAATTATCGACCAAATAAACCTACTAAAACGGAACGTTTTACTATGAACGCACTTCCGCCTACAGCGGACCGTTACACTTGTCCAAGGGACATCTCCCGTATCCCTGCCAGACGATTTCAACTTTTCTGAGGCCGAGATTAGAGCCGCCTGCCCGAAAACTTGCCTTTGGTATATTTTTTTTAATGATCGATGAACCGATACACCAGACTGAAATGAAGATGGGGAAGCCCATTAGAATAATGCTATAGCTGATTAAGTGACTATTTGCAATAAACAAGAACTTAAATAAAAATTAATTGTTTATGTTGACTATGTTAAAATGGGACTAACCTTGGATAACTACGGCCAGATCCTGAAAGTTCATTGTAATGAATTTATTACAGATCGGGGACGTTAACCAGATTGGGGCGAATGTATTTGCGGACCGCCTGTGAGCGCATTCGAACAACCCTCTGTATCTGCCCAGCAGAAATGCCCTTAAGAACGGCTGTGGTGGCCGCAACAATTCTAAAGCTATGAGAACTGAACCGCGTATAGTCTAGACCTGCATTTTAAGCACAGATGTGAACTGATACCTAGTTAGTGGCAGGAGAGCCATCAAAATGACAGAATCGGGGTCCCGCAACGTTTGGGCGCACGCCCAGATACTGCACGAGGGAGCTAACTGGACAAACCGTGTCGTGAGAACCTTTTATGCTTATTGTTTCCGTAAAACCAAGCTGGTTTGTTTTTGAAGGCGTAATGTTATGTTAAGCATACCTTTTCCAAACGTGATGTCATTTATTGAAATAATGTTGACGATCGCATTGTCGGACAGGGTGGGCTCCCCTACCCAGAAGAAGCCAACAAATGCAATGATAAAGGCTGTAGAAAACAGAGATGATTCGTATCTATTGGTGCAAATAATGGGTAACTTCGAAAGTGCAATTCTTAAACAACAGGGGGTGTGTTTGGCAGGTGTCTTTTCCCGCTCGTAGCCTTTGAGGAGTTTCATCACTATAAACTGAGTTGGTGGATCTGGTGCCCCATCATTTTTCACTTATAACCGTTTGCTGTAACATATAGTCGTGCAGTGGCCGGAGCGCATGACTGAAGTGACATAAATGAGTTGAAAAGTAATATGTTATAGACGGGTTAGGTCCATGATTCGCCTAGGTAGTGAGTCTTACGAAACTCGGAAAACTTGGCAATACCCTGGGCATACGATGACATGGTTTTGGGGTTATAGTCGAGTTTAATAGTAAATGAGGGTGAGAAATTACGCCGGTAAAACCTCCGGAAATGGGTCCGCCTCTGGGGCCAACTGGTGGAACTTATTGCGTGGAATAAACAACATATTGAGTTTTCTTTGGTTGGTATGTAACGCGCTCTAAAAACAATGTCATGGAACATGATGCTTAGAATTAAGGGGCGGAGTAGGTGCATTACGCGCTTTGATTTTGATGACTGTTAAGTATTTCAACTAGGCCCTTATTGTCAGACCATAAGATCAACTTTTTAGCGGAGAGACGAGCGGCTGAAATGTATACGGCTATCAAAACTGAAGCTCTAAAAATGTTATATTTTTAAAAATATCAATTTGACCCAATGTGCTGGCCATTGAAAGAAATCCCAACGTCCCTGCATGTAGCATGCCGCGCCTAAACCGTCGGCCCCGTAGCTGTCGGTCCACCATTCTAAGATATCATTGTAGATCAACACAGTCTAAGGAATGTGAACAATGCCGTTTATTGTGTTTAAAACATTAACAACATCATCAAACCTTCCTTGAAAGATTGTATTTTACGGACGTAGAAGTAAGGTTTGTCGATACCTATCATTGCATTGTACAATCTTCTGCTTAATGCGCGTTCCCCTTTATACCCTGAAATGAAAAGCTCAATTTACCGGCCAGTGATTGTAATTCCCGCAATCTGATTTTGCCGCGATTTATGACGTAACTTATTGACCTTTGTAAGTCTAAGATTTTTACAGCAGGTACTCGAATTGACATAGTTACCGGGTTGATCTGGAGACCAAGAAATGTTAAACAAGTTGTCGGACCGGCGGATTTTTCCCCCGCGATAAGAACTTCCAGGCGATTACAAGTATACGTGAATCCATCGACCACGATACTACAAATATATGCATCCCGGGGTTCCGCGAATATAAAATCATCTTAATAATGATTCAGAGATTTTAAGTTGCATGCATCCGATACAGACCAAGTAAGGATACAAGATATAGAGGATATTTGTTGAATCGTGGTCACAGAAAAATAATATTTCACCTCGTGGCTACGCCACTCGTGAAAATATTTTTTCAGTGATTACTCGTGAAATAAAATACGATCTTACACTAAATTCAACAAATTTTCTTTTCATTTCATGCATATATCGTGTTTATCAGTATATTTCCCCACTAGAGTAAATTTCTGTTGCCTTTTTGCGAAGGTAAGTAACTGCGGCAAAACCGCTATGTCAAAGTTACCTTCTTTTCAAGCTAGCAGTCCGTCCCCTAAAAAAAAAGTTCCACACTTCATGAAAATGGTTGTTGGAATTGAAATTATTTTTAGATAAAACTCTACTTCTATCAAAGAAACCTGTCATTCTTAACATTATTTCAGGCACAAAACAAGTATTTAAACAAAAGCATTTCGGAAATAAAAAAAGTTTCGCGTAGAAATACAATTTACTGAAACTTGAGCATATGACATTTTTGTTCATTCAAAAACAATTTCAACAGATTTAAATTAACAAAGATGGACTTATAAAAGTGTGAATTCGTAAAAGCAACTGAATTCTGTGTTTAGTGTTTTTCTTAGTGTATATCTATCTATTCACTGTCGCTCTCACTCTCTGGAACTTAAAGAATTTTCTCGGGGTGAATTTATGCTCAGTGCAGGCGGAGGATGTTTTGTTGTTGAGGCAGCGAATCAGTTTCATATCTATATTAAAATTGAATGGCACGTTCCCGTGTGTTTAGGAAGACCCCAGAGAAAATAACGAGGTGTGCCCGAAGATGCTTTTGAGAGGGATGCAGCGCAGACTTTGAATGATTTTAAAAAGAAAAATGAATTGTTGAACTGATGAATGTGAAGTGGAAATTGGTCAAATTCAAAATGAAATGATCTATCAACATTATTAGCACATATGGCCGAGCAAATATTCAACCTATACCTACCAAGCGGGTTAATTGTAACAGTATTTTCCATGAAATATTAAATTCACACATAAATTGGTAAGCTTCTTCTTTTTTAATATTTATAATCAATCGCAAAAATGCTTGTTTAATTAAAACTATTGCATAATTTGATTTTTTTACAATTCAATACGATTCGGTCAATGTGTATATTACTGCACTACAGACGACAAAAAACATGTACGTACATGTATGTATGTATGTATTTTTTCCAAGTCAAGGAAAGCAAATCTTATATTATAAAAGTTGGAAAAAATAGTCCCGAATTGTCTGTACAGATAGAAATGAGCAAGGGTTATCATTTCACTCGAGCCAGAGTGAAATGATCCAGTTATCAATCACTAATATTATTCACTCTTTCACCGGTATGCATGAAATAAACAAGACTCTTTATTTAAAGTCGGGTATGGGTTAACATTAGCTCAATGAGCTATTTTCCGACATTAATAAAAGACATACATAACATATCTTGCCTTTTAATTCTGAATCAGAGAAAGACAAGGTTCAAATGAACAGTACCTCTAGAAAATGTATATTGGTTATTACTTGGAGAGATATTTATTTATAAAAAAAATAACATTTGTACTGTCTGGTAGACCTGTATTTACTATGTTCAAAGATAAATCAAAGTGGAAGATACTTAAAGCAAGCAGCATTAAGTGTGTGTGTGTGTGTGTGTGTGTGTGTGTGTGTGTGTGCGTGTGTGCGTTCGTGCGTGCGTGCGTGCGTGCGTATACGTGTGCGTGTGCGTGCGTGTGTGTGTATCTGTGCGCTCACGCATGAAAACGAACACATATAGTGGTATATATCCAGTTAAGGCTTTTATTGCGATGAATCGTACAGAAAAACGTTTATTGCACGAATATTAATCTCAGACTCAAAACGTTTACCTGTGCATTTGGCCATTTGGTATATTCTTTATAAATCTGTAACCAAGTTTCTTAATCAAAATATGCAATGTCATCATATAAAAAAGGTGATTGTTGCCACTGCGCATGCATTTGATGAAAGGGTAATCAGTGCAAAGAATCTAACTGTACATGCACTTGATGATAGCGTAATCAGTGCATAGAATCCCACTGTACATGCACTTGATGATAGCGTAATCGTGCATAGAATCCCACTGTACATGTACTTGATGAAAGGGTAATCAGTGCATAGAATCCCACTGTACATGTACTTGATGAAAGGGTAATCAGTGCATAGAATCCCACTGTACATGTACTCGATGATAGGGTTATCAGTGCATACATAAATTATTATAATCAAACTGTTCATGCAGTTGATGATAGGGTAATCAGTGCATAGCATACAACTGCACATGTACTCGATGATATGGTAATCAGTGCATAGAATCCCACTGCACATGCACTCGATGATATGTAATCAATACATAAAGTCCCACTGCACATGCATTCATTCCTATGGTAATTAATGCATATAATCCTTCTGCACATGTACTCGATGAAATCGTTATCAATGCATACAGTCCGAATTCATGTGTAATGAGGCATGATAATTAATGCATGGAATCTCGCTGCACTGGGACATGACCATCAATGCAGAGAGCCACTGCACTATGACAGTTATGCAATCCAGTCACACTTAACGGTTGATAGCCATTTTACTAAAACGACATTAATATGATTCCAACTGCCCTTGTTCTAGATGATATTGTAATCAATGCATAGAGTCCCACTGTACATGCACAGTATTGCGTTAAAATCAGTGCGTACAGTCCCATTGCACATGCACTCGATGCTATGGTAATCAATGCATAGAGTCCCACTGCACATGCACTCGATGATATGGTAATAAATGCATAGAGTCCCACTGCACATGCACTCGATGGTATGGTAATCAATGCATAGAGTCCCACTGCACATGCACTCGATGGTATGGTAATCAATGCATAGAGTCCCACTGCACATGCACTCGATGATATGGTAATAAATGCATAGAGTCCCACTGCACATGCACTCGATGGTATGGTAATCAATGCATAGAGTCCCACTGCACATGCACTCGATGATATGGTAATCAATGCATAGAGTCCCACTGCACATGCACTCGATGATATGGTAATCAATGCATAGAGTCCCACTGCACATGCACTCGATGATATGGTAATAAATGCATAGAGTCCCACTGCACATGCACTCGATGGTATGGTAATCAATGCATAGAGTCCCACTGCACATGCACTCGATGGTATGGTAATCAATGCATAGAGTCCCACTGCACATGCACTCGATGGTATGGTAATCAATGCATAGAGTCCCACTGCACATGCACTCGATGATATGGTAATCAATGCATAGAGTCCCACTGCACATGCACTCGATGATATGGTAATAAATGCATAGAGTCCCACTGCACATGCACTCGATGATATGGTAATCAATGCATAGAGTCCCACTGCACATGTACTCGATGGTATTGTAATAAATGCATAGAGTCCCACTGCACATGTACTCGATGATATGGTAATAAATGCATAGAGTCCCACTGCACATGCACTCGATGATATGGTAATCAATGCATAGAGTCCCACTGCACATGCACTCGATGATATGGTAATCAATGCATAGAGTCCCACTGCACATGCACTCGATGATATGGTAATCAATGCAAAGAGTCCCACTGCACATGCACTCGATGATATGGTAATCAATGCATAGAGTCCCACTGCACATGCACTCGATGATATGGTAATCAATGCATAGAGTCCCACTGCACATGCACTCGATGATATGGTAATCAATGCATAGAGTCCCACTGCACATGCACTCGATGATATGGTAATCAATGCATAGAGTCCCACTGCACATGCACTCGATGATATGGTAATCAATGCATAGAGTCCCACTGCACATGCACTCGATGATATGGTAATCAATGCATAGAGTCCCACTGCACATGCACTCGATGATATGGTAATCAATGCATAGAGTCCCACTGCACATGCACTCGATGATATGGTAATAAATGCATAGAGTCCCACTGCACATGCACTCGATGATATGGTAATCAATGCATAGAGTTCCACTGCACATGCACTCGATGATATGGTAATCAATGCATAGAGTCCCACTGCACATGCACTCGATGATATGGTAATCAATACATAGAGTCCCACTGCACATGCACTCGATGATATGGTAATCAATGCATAGAGTCCCACTGCACATGCACTCGATGATATGGTAATCAATGCATAGAGTCCCACTGCACATGCACTCGATGATATGGTAATCAATGCATAGAGTCCCACTGCACATGCACTCGATGATATGGTAATAAATGCATAGAGTCCCACTGCACATGTTCTCAATGATAGGGTATTCAGTGCATGCAATCCCACTGCATACGCACTCGATGATATGGTAGAGTCCAACTGCACATGCACAGTATGACGTTAAAATCAATGCATACAGTCCCACTGCAGATGTACTCAATGATATGGTAAACAGTGCAAAGAATACATCTACACATGCACTCGATGATATGGTAATCAATGCATATAGTCCTACTGCACATGTACACGATAATATGGTAATCGATGCATTGAATCCCACTGCACATTTACTCAATGATAGGATAATCTGTGCATGGACTCCCACTGCATACGCACTCGATGATATGGTAATCAATACATATAATCCCACTGCACATGGCGATCTACAGAAAAAAGGGACCAAGCTTAGCGAGGCCGTAAGCTGGGAAAGCTCGCACAAAAATATGCCGTTATAACTCAAACCCACTTGTTTCTCCAATTTGTAGACACATGATATTTAAAAAATCATACAAAAAGTTGATTTTTAGACTTTTAGAATTTTTGAAGTATGTTTGCATAGTACAAACTGGGATATACTCGTTATTTTTTATTCATATTGATCAGCAAAAGATTGCACATTTTAGTACTGAATGTGCTTGGTTGGTTTTACATGTATATTTTCAAGAGCATATTAAAGGAAAAAACTCTAACTTAGAATTTGTATTTGGATATTGTAATATAGATACATCAAGAAGATTGTCACAACGATTTGATAGCTGATTACTCATCTATTTAAAATTCGAGCTCATGACGTAAGCATATCACTGCCTCAAGACAACGACACCCTAAACTGTCACTCATACTCCTGCATGCGGAGAAGGCAAAGCGATCTATGAAAAATAAACGACTGGTCGTTCCAAACAATTTAGACCGACATAATACTCGCTACGAAAATAATTGTTTGTATTCACCGTCAAATTTGCTCTACATGATATGGAGCTACATTAAATTGGGTTTGTCTTCGATTTGCATGGCCCGAAAAATGCATGCGAACACCAAATCGGTTTTGTCTTGTGCATGTAATATTATTCATTGGATTGGGGTTGTTTTCGTTGTTCATAAAATATGAGATCGCAGAAATAAAATATAAGAAACAAGTATTTGTTTGTACATGTTGTAAGCAATGTAATACTTAAAAATCATATATGCCAATGTGTTGGGGTTCCTAGCATGTAAACTATGTTATATGTGAATAGCAGACAACATTGGCCAGCCATGTATTTATATGCATTGACTTCTTTTGCTAAAATTAAGATATAGGTTTGCCGCACATGCGCATTGAAAGTTTCATAAGTAGTCGTTCATATGTGGCTAGTGTCATGCAAATATGTTTAATAACGCTTTTAACATTTTAAGACATGAACAAATCTAAAGGTTTAAGTTTTTACACGCTTAAGCAGACGACGATGAAACTGGTCATGCCTTTACTTGTACCTCGAATTATTTAATAATGAAAACGAGCTCAATATCAATTCGTTTCTTTGTACGGAACATTCTTCTTTATTTAAATCATTCGCATTTGCTCGAATTTTCTGATATGTTCTAGTGTACCAATACTACTTTTACGTCGCATGGCAGTATTTTTACTCAGATATGAACGAAATTCAAAGATAACTTTTTTATTTCTTTATCATTTTTACTGAAATAAAATTGCAGTCTACGCCTCTAACAGTGACCTACCTCCGGTTTTTGACCAGAGCTTGATTAGTGATTTAGTTTTTCAAAACACTTCGATAAACCTGTCCAGAATTTACTTTTTGACAGTGCTCTATCAGACGGCCTTTTTCTATTTTTGTATTGTTTTTATTGTTTTGAATGCTTGTGTATTGTATATTACACTGTAAAACATAGTATATATATATGGTATAACTTACTGCCCTGATCACTTCGTAAAGATCATGTATTGGTAAAAATATGGATATGTATACGACCGCATTATATAATTTTGTCCGTTTTAAGTAACGACCGATTTCCCGCGGGAAGTTAAAATTTGTTTCGTGCTTTTGTTTTGTTGTCACTATGACGTATGCAAACATTTCCTTGTCTATCATTCATACTGTATCTGCTTAATATATATTAGATTATTAGTATGTGAAATTCAAAAGTTTTCCTTATATACTTGTTAATGTTGTGTGTTTTTTACCAAAAAAAATGTGTTGAAAACCGAAATTTGATATAGCAGATTTCTTTTAAAATTTACGCTGAGAAATACCTCATTGATTTTTGTGTGAATAATTCGTGAAAACAAAATCAACTTTATAGATCAAAATATAGTTTTGGGCGCCTGTTATAGCGAAATAAAACAGACAATTGAGCACATCATGTATTCCCATTATAACCCATTTGCAGTAAAGTGCGAAATATTTATAAGTTAAAAATACAGATTTATAATCTATTGTTTCATCTAATGTTCTAGACTGTGAAGAAGATAAAAATGTTTTAAAGGGAAAATGATCTAGGATTTTTATAAAGATATCTGGTTACAGGTTTTGGAACCTCACTTGCTTGCTGTTATTTAATCCTCATAAGTAAAAGAACAATGTCGATGAAACTTACTTTATGTGTTTCAAATAGTATGTTTTACTGCTATGCCATGTTTCACTGTTATGCTATGTTTCGCTGCTAATCTAGTATTTTTTACACTTTTTTTCTAAAAAGAACATGTTTACAGCTGTCCTACACGACCATGACCGTTGCAAGTCCTTTCCATCAACAACTAAAATATTGTAATAAACAAATGAACTTTTGAACCCTTCATTGTGCAAGAAAATTTAACCGTGTTTTCCTCAGGGAAAACGTCAAAAATAACCGACGAAAATGGCATGGCCATGAGTAAACTATTAAAAATAAATAAATGACTTACTTTTTGGCTGCAGTTATGTACAATTATGGATCTTGTGTGTACTGGCCGACTGATAATATCATAACGCCTTTCAATACTGTCCTATGTTCCGAAATCTTCGTAAATATAAGTGTCCTTAACGGCCTTGTTTTAAGAATGATAGTACGATTACAACTTTCAAAAATAATTATTTTGCGTTTCTTATTTTCGTATGCCCAAAGGTTCATTCATATTTGTAACTCAACGTATACAGTCCTTCTGTATATGCACTGTATTATTGGCAAATCAACGCAAAGAGTCCCTATGAATATGCACTGTATTATTGGCAACTCAACGAATATAGTCCCTATGCATATGCACTGTATTATTGGCAAATCAACGCAAAGAGTCCTTCTGCATATGCACTGTATTATTGGCAACTCAACGCATAGAGTCCCTATGCATATGCACTGTATTATTGGCAACTCAACGCATTAAGTGTTTTATTGGCAACTCAACGCATAGAGTCCCTATGCATATACACTGTATTATTGGCAACTCAACGCATAGAGTCCCTATGCATATGCACTGTATTATTGGCAACTCAACGCAAAGAGTGCCTATGCAAATGCACTGTACTATTGGCAACTCAACGCATAGAGTGCCTATGCATATGCACTGTATTATTGGCAACTCAACGCATAAAGTCCCTATGCATATGCACTGTATTATTGGCAACTCAACGTATAGAGTCCCTATGCATATGCACTGTATTATTGGCAACTCAACGCATAAAGTCCCTATGCATATGCACTGTATTATTGGCAACTCAACGCATAGAGTCCTTCTGCATATGCACTGTTTTATTGGCAACTCAACGCATAGAGTCCCTATGCATATGCACTGTATTTTTGGCAACTCAACGCATAGAGTCCCTATGCATATGCACTGTATTATTGGCAAATCAACACAAATAGTCCCTATGCATATGCACTGTATTATTGGCAACTCAACGCATAAAGTCCCTATGCATATGCACTGTATTATTGGCAACTCAACGCATAGAGTCCCTATGCATATGCACTGTATTTTTGGCAACTAAACGCATAGAGTCCCTATGCATATGCACTGTATTTTTGGCAACTCAGCGCATAAAGTCCCTATGCATATGCACTGTATTATTGGCAACTCAACACATAGAGTCCCTATACATATGGACTGTATTATTGGCAACTCAACGCATAGAGTCCCTATGCATATGCACTGTATTTTTGGCAACTCAACGCATAGAGTCTCTCTTCGCGTGTACTCGAAGAATATTAAATGCTAAATGAGTGCTAAAAGATCAACAGTGATTAACAATTGTCTCATAGGTTACGAATAGCGTTTTTTCAGCACCTTTCTTTCAAATCAAACACATTATCCTTCATGAGAACTCTTTAACCACTTCCAGCTCTCATGCGGCAACAAATGCCCGCGAAGACAGAGTGCCACTGCACATCAACTCGATGACTAGCCAATCAACACATTGAGTCCCTATGCATATGCACTTGAGGATTAGCCAATCAACGCATAGGATGCTTTTGTGCCTTTAAGCCATGGCTTACAATCAATGCATATACTCCCACTGCAAATCACTCGACGACGTGACGATCAACGCATAGAGTTCCAATGTACATGCATTCGAAAACGTTATAAATTAATGCACAGAATCCCATTGCGCATGCATGTGATTGATGACATGCCAATCAATGCAAAGAGTCCCTTTGCACTTGCAACGGACGACATGACAATCAAGGAACTGGATGAAATGGTAATCAATGCATAGAGTCCCACTCCACATTTACTGGATGATATGGCAATCAATGCATAGAGTCCAACTGCACATGCACTGGATGATATTGCAATCAATGTATTGAGTCCCACTGCATATGTACTGGATGATATTACAATCAATGCATAAAATCCAACTGCACATGTACTGGATGATATGGCAATCAATGCATAGAGTCTTACAACACTTGAACTCGATGATATTATAATCAATGCATAGAGTCTCACTGCACTTACACCAGATAAAATGGTAATCAATGCATAGTGTCCCACTGCACATGTACTTGATGATATTGTTATAAATGCATGGCCTCCCACTGCACATGAACTCGCAGATGTGGTAATAAATACATAGAACCTCACTGCACATACTCTCGATGAAGTGGTAATTAATGCACAATGACAGTTATGCAAACCAGTCACACTTGACATTTAAAGTGAAAAGAAGACATCGTGTTTTCAAAATAAGTTATACGTTTGTTTAAAAAAATGTACAAATCGTTTAAGCTCAGTTATGAACCAACAAATGACGTAGTTCTCTTTGCCACAGAACTAAATAAAGTTAACTATGTCTTATATTTCTGAAATTGTCTGAAATTCTATTCCAATCTGTTTTCTTAAGTAAACTTAATTTACAGTGTTTAAAGCTATGTAAAAATATATTATGACCGATCAGTAAATTATTATCAAGAAATCATTATCTATTTTCTTTAAATATGTCTTTTGCAAATGCTTTTTCGAAACGAATCACGTAGCACTAGTAGTGGTGGTGGTGGTGGTGGTGATGATGATGATGGTGGCGGTGGTAGTAGTGGTGGTGTTGGTGACGGTGGTGGTGGTGTGCACGGTACACGGTTACTCCGAATCAACATGGACATCGGTCTGCCTAGGATAACAAAATCAAAGCTAGATCAGGAAACAAACGCTGTTAACTTTAAATGTGAAGTATTTTGTAAAACGTTTATATAATTGGATAAACGCGTTCAATGGGCTCTGTAAGCGGCGTAGACTGGGCCATTTTTCATTTTAAATGATGATGAAATGGAACAGTAACCTTTGTTTGAAGTTATTTTTCAAAGCAAAATGTATTTCCTTCCAATGAAACAATTATGACGCAATTGATCACTTAGTATACACTGATACGAGCAAATTATAATTTTTCAAGTTTATGTGGAAACGAAGTGATTGTTGTATTATTTGGTAAAACAGAAAACATCCGATCCGCTGTCGGAATTTTAAATTGACCATGAAACGAAACATATATTACATAATTAAATCTGGGACTGTGTGACACTACGAACGCTCATTACAATAACTACATGTCTATCGTCTGTAAAGTCATCCAATTAGCCTCGTACATGCCTTATTTAGTGGAAACAAGCTGATAAAAGTACATTCTGAAGGTCTTTCGTGCAATCGAGCAAAAAAGTACCCTCGTTTAGATAACAATTTGTTATAAATACGGAACTGCTCAAAACATAGCCATCCCTTGCCTAGTTAGCTCGTGGAAAGCTTCTACAATAAGGTACACATTTTTAGTTTCCATACTTAATGGTTAATTTGTGGTTAGATTGTTGAACAATGACTTCGATCATGCTTTTACAAAATTTATATTTTATTTAAAAAAATCCTTGCCACTGTTATATTATTATGGTGTTTATAGACACCAAACTCGACGTGATACAGGACCTCAGAAAAGTGTCCTATCAAAATATCCACTTTCTAATATCATGCTTGAAACATAAATCGGGTACCATAAAAGGTATTTGCTACATACCTGAATGATATGTTGTTTTTGTTTTCTTCTCCTTAAATGAAGAATATTTGTTGATGTCAGTGTAATTTATATCGTATCTTATTTCACGAGTGTCATATAAAATCATATTTTCACCAGTGGCTAAGCCACGATTGAAATTACAGTTTTTCTATGGTCATGAATGAAATTAAACGCGATCTTCAACTGAAATCAACTTTTGTTTCTTTCATGCTTATTTCGGAGGTTCATTGATATTTTCAATCATTCCGTAAGTAGCCTCTCATGCAAAGTTTTAACAGATGATGACGAAGCTGTGATTTCTATTTCCGGTCCGTAGAGAAATAGGTCTTTAAAGAGTGTTTTTATAGTTTATTATTTACTCATGTTTTAGTGCAAGCACTTTTTGAATATTTATAAATCAACCTTCATTAATGCATCTTTGTTCGAACCAAAACAGTGTTCCAAGTTTTAGAGTTTGTTTTATGATACGTGCGTATTAAGTCACCACACGCTGTCAGAAATTAGTCTGATTTGTTTTCAAGATAAAAAAGTGAAGACCATGCTAGGTTATTAGCACTTTTTAGGCGGTTGGGGTAAAAAAAGGTCAGTTAATAGGTTTGCCAATTTTGAGGGATGTTCGAACAACAGGTTATACAGTTTAATTAATTATTTGATATATGATATCACATCGAAGCGTTCTTTTCTCCCGGTTACTTGTTTCGTACAAAGCAAATGTTCGAACTTCAAGTTTAAGAAAAGGTTTGAAACAGGAGTACCATTTTTTTAATAAACGGTAACTCTTGTTTATTTCCAAAAATTAATGTATCGAATATTATGCAACCTTAAAATAGCCTTATACTTTTTGGCAACAATTTCTTGTTAAAATTGATTGGGTTAGTTTTGGTAAAGGGGAAATAACTAGTTTTGATTTTAAGGAAGTTCTTAAGTTGATATTTCACTTTTAGTTTGCAGTGGAACTATCAAATTGAAATTTCCGCTATTGATATTTCAGGGATAAAACTCCATATTTTTAATCAAAGGTATTGCCTCGTGGAGTGTACAAATCTGAACATCTGTGGATTTCAATTACTCCTAATCAATCGCTAAAAATAAATACTTTATTAAGCAATGTATGTAAAAGACGAAATTACAAGTGAAGGGACTCGCTCATGTTTTGTAAAATGCAATTTTAATGTTGAAATATACTGTGATAAATCATAAATGAGTTAAAATTAAGATACTGGTATTTCGGACCCTTCAGCATATGTTGATATTTGCTTAAATAATTAACAATGTCATATGTGAAGAAAGAACGCAAAACACAGTTCAAGTTCTTTTTACAGGATGCCGTCCATAATTGGTTGCATACAGCCAATATGGATTAACTATATATATTTTTCATGTACTTGTAAATTTATAACATCATCTGAAACACGAAAGACAAAACCACGGCTGTGTCATTATGCTTAAATGTTTTTTTATTGTATTGCAGTTTATTTTTTCAACTCTTTGAAACATACGCGATAAACCAATCAGATAAAAGCAGTAAACTTTATTTCAATATTAAAACGTCCTGTTCATTCCCGTTCATTTTTTCTCAAGATTTTGATGGGTTTTACCGTGATTATTTTTATTATCCCTCTGGGCTAAACATGATTTTATTCCATATTGAAGCTGTAAACCTTCTACAAGATGAACGCCAAGTTTCTGCTCGTTGTTGCCTTGGTCTGCCTGGCAGTCTCCACCACCTCTGCAGCGCCCCGTGAGTATTTTGCTAAGCAGTGAAAGTGACTGGCATACAATTGCCGCATCTAATATGCTTCCTAAGTTGAAAAGCTGGTGGGGGTACGTTTATTAAATTCGACGCCAACGGAACATCGTCGGTGTCAGTGATGTTCTTAGTGAGACACAGTTAAAAAAAGAAGACGTGCTAACGGTCCCCAACCCTTTCCTCCTCAAGAATATTTTGGCTACTTGTTGCATGATATTATGCATTGTGTTCTATTCTGTTTATATTTGTATTCCAATATTGATATAAAAAGTTAATGTTCATGTTATTCTAGCTCCGGCAGAGAGGGTTTGGAAATATCCCAATGAAACGCCAATCTAAGATTCATCGTTGCTTAGAAAAATCATTGTGTAGCATTGTGAGAATAAAATTGCAGTTATATTATCACAAGTATTTTGCATTATTTTCTAAATAATAAATAAAGAAAGTGCTTTTATTTATTTTATTTACTTATATACTTCTATTAGTCTACAATCAACAATTCATTTTAAGGGACCATCTTATCAACGACCATTTTTGAAACAGATATTTCTGAGTAGTCGTAACATCAATTTCAAAAGAATTACCATTGTTAGTCAATTTAGGCAAAGGTCATTTGATTATATTAATTTATTTAAAATTCTAATTCATTTTGTAAATAAAACAAAAAATTGTGATTCCGCGATATTTAGCCGTGCGCTGGTTGATAAGATTGCCCCGTTGATAGCGTGTAAAATCGAAATGCCGATTATTTTATACAGAAAAAAGGGCAACGTGCACGTTTGGCGGAGACGCTGCTTGTGAGATCCATTGTTACGCTCTGAACAGACAGGGAGGCTGGTGTGACTCACACAATGTCTGCCACTGCAGAGAGGAGACCATTATTGGTTGATCTCCCGAAAGGTACACATGTTTAAGCAAGGATAAAAAGTAGTTGCTAAATGAATTATGACCATCGATAATAAAACATGATGCGACAGTCTGTCAGTGCAGATCGGTGGCCAAATGCGAAGTGTACATGTAACTGTTATATGTAAAGGATATGTCAGGAGTTACCATATAATACACAATTTAATTCAACGCATTTTAGGCATTCGGGAGCTTACTTTTCCTGGACTAGATGGATAACAAGTGTCAGTTTCTTTCAATCACATGCATGTTTTCGGTGATAAATAACACAAAAAGTCCACCAAATTCACATGCGTTGGAAAATGAGCCGAATACCATCAAATGGAAAAGCAATGCTTATTGTATTTTTCCGCTACTTACGGTGCAGAAATATAATAACCGAAAGAATATGAAACAAAATATAAAAGTTCATAAGTAGAATGAAAACTGAGGTGATATTCATTCAAAATTACAACATAAACAGTTTGATTTTAACGAAATATATATTTGTTTAAATAATGACGTCATATCTTTATAATACATTCACGACGTCATTTCCTGTTAAAATACAGAAGATGACGAAGATTTTAAGAATGCTTCTCATGCAATCGAGACGAAATAACACATTTAACAATAACTCTCATGATTAAAAAGAAAAACTACTTTATCAAAATAAGTCGTTATCATAAAAACACAATGAAAAATTAATGTTCGGCTTTCTGGAATGTAACGATTAAATTTAACTGTTTTGTCTTTTATGAAAAATATATTTAGAAACGAAAATGCATTTTCAAAGCAGTCGAGTTTCCAAATAGTTTATTGTGTTTGCCAGTTTGAAGGGAATAGAATTTCAAAATGAAAAACAAAACCTTAGATGATTCATTAATTTTATTGTAACTAACTTTTCCGAATAATGAATAATGATTTCGGTACACATTATATCTTGCCTCTTCTTCAATCACTAACCTATAGATGCATGTTTCTTTAAGGATTTTATTTAATACATTTTAAGGATGATGTATTTTTATTTTCAGACCAGGGAATTCACAGTCTTCAGAAGAAACTTTTTGTCAAGAGAAAGGAACTGCTAAGTGACATTTCCTGTATACTATATTATAATAAACTTGTTCAAAAAATTAAATTGTGTGCATTGTGTTTGCTTCATTCGGCTATGGAGTTTTTTACCTGATGCTTGCTGACATTAATTTTTGTCATTCGTGTTGAATAATGCAAAACTAAGCCAGGAAAGAAAGTTATTTCGGAAGTAAGCTATAAAGCTAGCTAAAGTAAACGATGTTTAAAATAAGAATATTTAACACGATTATATCTAAGATAAACGAATTTATTGATCAGTGACCGCGAAGTAGTAGTGTTTTTGGACCAGCCAAGATATACCAAGAAAGAAATGAAGATGTGCCAGTCAGAATGCAAGATGTTATTTTTGCTTCAATACCTTTACATAGATCTGTTAATTGATTGGTCAATATTTATCCAATGATGACTGTTGACCAATTGAATTGCTTGCATGTGCAAACTTATATAAAATGTGATTATTGAAATGGCATAACATTTATAATTATGACATAAAGTGTCAACTGTTGCGAATACATGGAATATGGTTTTCGTTTTAAAATGATGATGCGGATGACGGATGGATACAGCGTGTACATGTTTTACCGGCCTTTAGCTGGATTTTCGATTGGTTGAGATATCGTGATCCAAAGTTTGAAATTAAACAATTTAACATCTAATTGAGTGATGAAGCAGGGCCTCTATCTGATAAGGACATATTAGGTTTGCTCTTTGACCCAGGATTTAGCATTGATTAATGGCTCTGAATATCATCGGATCACAGTAACCTGGTATTTGGACTGCAGTTTTGGCCAGTCGAGCTTTCCGAATCGAGCGATTCGGTCCGTATGTTAATCTCTTGATCTGAATTATAAAAAAGAAGTTTTCTTATACTCTTTGATGTACAAAATAATTATAAAAAAACTATTGTTCGTATATGTTTGCGTTCGATGTATTATACCTCCTTTTTATAACTCTTATAAGGGTCCGCAGGTCTATATATTCAGTAAATTCTCAATCCACACAGAGACATGGCTTTGCTAATTTGTGTATTATCAACAATCTAAAAATACGTACAATAAACGTACGTCCGTCAACAAACGGATTGTTATACTATGAACGCACATCCGCCGCCTACAGCAGACGGTTACTTTACTCGTCCCGAGTCTTGGCCTGGGAAACTCGTGGGTAAGGCAACTCCGATTCGGCAGTTGTCAACATCCCGTCACTATTTGTAACGTGCGACGTCAACAAGGCCAACAGTTCCCTTAATAGAAGAGCATGCTCAACCCTGAAGTGATCGACTGGTCTTCATATATAGTATATTCTGCATTCACACTGAGACCTGGATATGCCAATTTGCATATAATCAAGTACATCAACGTACTACGAACGCAATTCCGCCTACAGCGGAACGTTACGCGTTGAACGCACTTCCGCCTAAAGCGGAATGTTACGCGTTGAACGCACTTCCGCCTACAGCGGAATGTTACGCTATGAACGCACTTCCGACTACAGCGGAACGTTACGCTATGAACGCACTTCCGACTACAGCGGAACGTTACGCTTTGAACGCACTTCCGCCTACAGCGGAACGTTACGCTATGAACGCACTTCCGCCTACAGCGGAACGTTACGCTATGAACGCACTTCCGCCTACAGCAGAACGTTGTATTAAACTGTTGTGTTGTGGTTGTATTTTATTGTTGGCAATGTTGCAATTGTCTTCATTTGTTTTGCACTCTGCAAGTATTATTTTATTATATTTTGATTGTTTCCGTTGATAATAAAATATAAGATCGCTGAAATAATATACAAGATACAAGTAATAGGTTGTTGTTAAGAAGGCAATTATATGAACAATTTCTTTCATTTTCCTAGCATTTGAACAAAGTTTCATATTTGTTTATTTTAATTTATTTCAATTTCAATATATCCTCCGCAAGGGAGATTTGAACCCAATGCAATATATATGAGCATAATTAAATATGTAAGAAGAAAAAGTTATTAAATGCATGCCGAACATGCGCTTTCAAAGTTTCATCAATAGAAATATGTATGCACTAAATATCTTGCAAATATCCATAATAACGGTTTTAACGTTTTGAGACATGAACAAATCTAAAGGTTGAAGTGTAACACGGTTAAGCTGACGACGATGAAACTGGCCATCTCTTCACTTGAGCGTCGATATATTTCATACTAAAAACGAGCAAAATTTCGGCGAGAGCGCTGTTTGTCAGACACGATTTTTGGAATTATACAACTCATGTGTTATTCCAATTTTTGGTAATCGTTCATCTGTTTGGGAATATATAAAAGCACCAGGCTATTGACAATGTACAACACATGTCAATGCGAAATTTTGTTGGCGTTCACCGCTTCACGCCCATTCTCGCCATGGTCAGGAATACTGAAGGGCTTCCAACTATATATCGGCGCTGGCACTGTACGATTCGATTCTGCAATAGATTGACATTAATGGTCGACGGCAGAATAACCAAGAATGTATTTATCGCTGACTACAATAGCCACATGCAAAACAACAATAGGTCAAAAGATATTAAAGAAATTTCAGGGTAATACATGTACGTCTAAAGAATACGCCTGAAAATAAACTAATTAACCTCCAAAAGGCAACGGGCTTGATACAAAAACACTATGCAAGTGTCTGGAGTCAAGAAATCCAGCACGTGCCAAAATGAAGGACATAAAGACAGTTCAAGCGTACATTTAATACAGAGAAGTACATTACTCTTAATTTTAGAAAGAGTAAAAGATCACCTTTGTGTCAATTGAGAATGTGAATCCTACCATTGAGGATCGAAACTGGACTTTATATTAGAGAACAATTATATCAAAGAACATGCAAACTATGTAAACTAGGCCAAATTAAAGGCGAAACGCATTTCCTTTTTGAATGCGATGCATATAATGTTTTGCGTTTATTGTATTTTGACGAAATTCAACCTGAAATTTTCGGCCACGATATGAAAAGTAAAGTAGTCACTCTAATGTCTTTGTTTCCTCGAAAACTGTCCAAATTAACTGTAAGTGCATATTTGAAACGATGAAGTATTATATATTCGTAGTGAAATGTTTGTTAAAATTGAAAAGATTGTTACACAGAAAGGTTTGATTCTATAGTATATAATAATGCGACGTTATATAGATATAATATATGTACGAAATATACTCATTTCTGGTGACTTACAGACACGTCTAGTGCACTAGCGGTCCAGGGGGGGGGGGGTGCTTAAAATCGTCAACGTGTCACCCTTTCGGACTAGAAATTGTTAAAATTTTCTTGTGGGAGTACCCCAAAATCCCCCTCATACACTTGAAATCAAACAAAATTCACTTCCTAGGACGCTGTACGAAAGGCAATGCACCCTAAGTTACGCCCCCTCTTATGTAAAATCCTGGATCCGCCACGGGAGTAGGGTGCCGGATTAGAAATTTGGTGTAATTGCACATGTCACAACATAATTAACAACGTACTTACTTTATACTAAAAATATTGTATCCAGGCCGCTTGACAAAAGCATAGCAAGTTTTGCGATGCTCCAGGCTGACAGAACTGCTTACGCTGTTAAAATCGAAAATTCGAGTAGAGATATGTCTTAGTTCAAATCAAAAGTCGATGCGACATCTATAGCTGTTTTTTCGAAATAACTACTGTGCCGGAAATACGCTTTAAAAAAAATCGTTTCCGTTTTAAAAACATTAGTATCTGGATTTCTGTTCGGAAATATAAGAAGACGTTCATAAGTTAGTAACGTTGCCAGGCTTCCATGCTCTTAGTTTATGCTGACAGGCTGCCTTGTGCTTAGTTCACGCTGTCATACTGCCATGCTGTTAGACTGCACCCTGAACGTTGCTATGCTTCCATGCTGTAAGTTTATGCTGACAGGCTGTCAAACTTTAAGGCTGCTAATCTCACGCTGTAATACCTGAAGACTGCCATACTGCTATCTTCACGCTGCCAAACTGCCACGATGACAATCTGTTAAGTTCACGCTGCCATGCTGCCAGGCTATCACGCTGCCAGAATGCTTAGTTCACGCTGCCATGCTGTAAGGCTATCACGCTTCCAAACTGCCACGCTGACAATCTGCTAAGTTCACGCTGCCATGCTGTAAGGCTATCACGCTTCCAAACTGCCACGCTGACAATCTGCTAAGTTCACGCTGCCATGCTGTAAGGCTATCACGCTTCCAAACTGCCACGCTGACAATCTGCTAAGTTCACGCTGCCATGCTGTAAGGCTATCACGCTTCCAAACTGCCACGCTGACAATTTGCTAAGTTCACGCTGTCATGCTGCAAGGCTATCACGCTTCCAAACTGCCACGCTGACAATCTGCTAAGTTCACGCTGCCATGCTGCAAGGCTATCACGCTTCCAAACTGCCACGCTGACAATCTGTTAAGTTCACGCTGCCATGCTGTAAGGCTATCACGCTTCCAAACTGCCACGCTGACAATCTGCTAAGTTCACGCTGCCATGCTGTAAGGCTATCACGCTTCCAAACTGCCACGCTGACAATCTGCTAAGTTCACGCTGCCATGCTGTAAGGCTATCACGCTTCCAAACTGCCACGCTGACAATCTGCTAAGTTCACGCTGCCATGCTGTAAGGCTATCACGCTTCCAAACTGCCACGCTGACAATCTGCTAAGTTCACGCTGCCATGCTGTAAGGCTATCACGCTTCCAAACTGCCACGCTGACAATCTGCTAAGTTCACGCTGTCATGCTGTAAGGCTATCACGCTGCCAGAATGTTGAGTTCACGCTGTCAGGTTGACTGCTCTGTTTTCACCGACCTTCAAATGTTATAAGCCTCACATCGCAGTTATAAACGACATGGACTCTAAAATTGACTCTGTCTGTCTGGTTTGACCTTTGGTCGTTATGCCATAAAATACAGTCACAGCTCAATGTCCATGTAGTTTCCAGTGTGACAAACATGTATATATATTCATCAAAGTGCTTAAACTTTCTGCCATATATGTCTTTCGAAATGATAATTTAACAAGCAATATGAAATTTACATTAATTTCATGAACAGGAAATGATCAAACCAATATTCAATAATAAAGATCTCCTTATTGTAGCGTTTGGTATCGTTTTATCAGATGGAATACGAGTACATTGACTATATTATAAGGAAGGGAGTTTATTTTAAAATCCAATAAGCCATACGGCCCATGAGGACAAACACAATATTTACAAATATTTACAATGAAACATACACACACATGATTAGGAGAAGGCACACAATAATTGTTTAAATAATCCTCAAACAACAAAAAGTACTTGTTATAGTAATTTATGTAATATATATGATATAACGGTACGATTACATGGCGTCAAGAAAAACCGCCTAAGACTGGGTCTCACTTGCATCGTCATTGTACAATATTCACATTCGCACTTGATGTTCTGAACGATAAGATTAATTTTCATCTTGCATGAACCGGTCGACCTTTTGTGACCTTTGTCATGCATATATAAAACACAAATTAAAATTTAATTTTTTTTCTTTATAAACAAAAAAACGGAATGAAAAGTGGAAATTTAAATATAAGGATTGATTAACGCGCTTCATGGACTTGAAAAATCACGGACTAGCGTTCATACTGCATGAACGCCCGAAAAAAAGAATCAATATTTATATGAAAAACTACAAAAACAAGCTCAGTAGCCAAAAGTTTCAACATTAACCCCATTTAATGGCACAGGGTAAACGCCAAAGACATATAACTCATAAACAACATATCACAAACAAGAAACATGAAACAACAACACAAAACTCAATCCCTAAATCACCAGTTTTTGTTAACCTTATCATAGTTAACACCACTAGCTTTTTCCGACATATCTTTGAACATGACTGGTCTCTCAACTGATATGTCATATTCATTCTCAGTTTCGTTTTTGTCTTGCATTCCATAAATGTTTTCCATCATGTGTTTCTGTTCAGGTCGTTCATTCAGTTTGTTATAAATGTCCTTAGTTTCGTTCTTGTCTTGTACTCCGTAATCATTCTCTGTAATCCGTCTCTGTTTAGGACGTTCATTCAAATGGTTATATGTGTCCTCCTGGTTTTCACCTATTGCGGCGGTGGCGGAATCATAGTCGTTTATTGGTTGAGAAATTGCGTGGTCTAGGATTCCTGAGTGGTTAAGGTGGTCATATTCTTCTATATCGCGGTTGATGTTGTTGTGTACATTACCGATATTTAGTTGAATACCTTGTGGATTGATTTTAGTATTAGATAAATCGTTAACATCCTCATATTCGTCCAATATTTGTGGTTTTCCTGAAGTAATATTTTTAGTTGACATGGGCAATTCTTCGTTCATGGAATAACCTTGATTTGGATATGCCTTTGGATGGTCACGTGCTTGTGGCTCAGTGTACTCAGTATCTAGGTATTGCATTGGGGTTTCATTATTTGGTGGTGTCTTTGTATCACCCCCAAAACGACGTAGCCCTCCCCTGCAATATAAATGTTGCTTCTTTAGTTCTTATTTTTGATTTGTAAAAAGATGACATTATACGTAATAGTGGGATGATATGAAGAGAATTCTTAATGATTAAAAATGGGCGGAGGGAGCGTAGCGAACACGTCCTTCATTCACTTTATGTCATCTAACTGACTTATAATACAACATCATTGGCTGATACATTGTCAACGAAAAATCTGACGCAGGGAGTGTATATCGGATGATTGGCAGTAGTGTACTGTTTTCGATATCACTGGGAAAGGAAAGTTGTGTTTTTAATTTTACATAGATTGGGAATTTTCCCGTTATATTACTTCATTTCGATAGATGTTTAAATATGAAGCAACTCATTTTTATAAGAATACTAAAGAAACAACAAGGACAACCTCAGTAGACATCATAGCATAGACCCTATTAAGAGGCATATCAACACTTAACGAGAGACACACATCATACACCACCGCTCAGGCAGACAAAACATGCCTTAAAATATATTTATTCTTTTATGTTCGGGTAACCGCCTTTGAACGGTCAGCGAAACAAGTCTTTACTGGGGGGTTGAACTACTTTTTGATATCTTAACATAACCCCTGCCCCAACATTTATCAACAATATGTTTAACTAGCATATTATACACATGTTTTAATACTATTGATGACAATTTTAGATTTTTTCATCTTTGTAAATTATTTAAATCAAATTATTAAACGTATATTGATTATGACTATGATCATTAAATTTTGTAACCTACATGTTGCTTGCGGGAACAGTTTTGCATTTCGTTTATTTTGGAAATAAATACACTGCAAAGAAACAGTACGGTTATATATATAATGAAAATTCATTAAAACTGTATAAAACAAGTGGTTTATCATGGAGAAAAGAAAACAACAACAGGAAAATCCATTGAGTTTTGACATTTTTTCCTCTCCTTAAAAAACGTCAATTTGTCAAATGGGCGCCCAAAACCCACAATCTGAATACACAAGCCAATCACAAACCAAGAGAGTGTCCGGTTTAACATCGCCAGATTTGTGAATCCAACACTGAGTCGTTGTAAATATTTGTGATTGGTTGATTTTGTGGCAATGCGCATTTCTCGGACCGTACGGTACCGACTTCTTAGTAATCGCATAATCGCATGTGATAAATTCCAATAGATAAGATTGAAGTTTGGAACCTGTGGAAATGTCATTTTCAACCTGCCGGTGCTTATGGCAAATATTAAGATCAGGGGCCGTATTCATTAAGCATCTTAGTAACAATTTTGAACTTAGTGGAAGATTGCCTTTTTCTAATTTGAATTTTAAGAAAACAACACCAAAACTATGAAAATAAGCAAGAAAATGGTCTAAACATTATATACAAATGAATAAATCTGATGAAAAGTAGCGGGTATTTAGAATAATCGATGGCAAAAATTAAGAAATTTTCATTTAGTTGAAAATATTCACTAAGATGCTTATTGAATACGGCCCCAGACATTTAGCATTCCAAAATGACTGCGCGATATATTGTGGTTAACGGGAATGTACTATAGAGGGAGGTTAACATAAGTGAAGTACTAGTTTGGTACGCATTCCGACAACTACACTCTGAATTTGATATCGGGCCCCAAATTCTCGAAACTTCTTAAGCTTAACAGGCTTTAGTAGCTTATTTCAATAAGCCAAAATACATACTGAAAATACTTAATACTTAAATTGAATTTTGATAAAGGAAAAATGGTTTATTGTGATAATCATAACGATAATTACTATCGAAAGTGTAAACAACTCCTAAAGGAGAATATAATGCAATTTTTTGAAAAACAAAAACAGTGGGTTTAGCTTAAACCTGTTATAAGGGACTTAAGACGTTTCGAGAAATTGGGGCCTGGATACTAAATAAATAGTTATATGACAATATTGTTGAGATTTGTTTTCATTTTGAAACAAAATAAATGTTGCTGACCTATTAGCTTTGTTTACTAATTGACAAACTCGTC
>NC_069132.1:40164849-40177349 GCF_026914265.1 Mya arenaria
CGAAGTTCTCGCCGCAAACTCCAATAAAGTCATTAGTTTTGCATTACAATCCATTGGCAAATTGAAGTATGGCGTCTTGCCACAAGTCCATTAAAATACCAGGCACTAGTACTCATCCTTGTAATAATATTTACCAATTTTGTTCTGCATCAGATCAGCGACCGACCGTCCGATCCACCGGAAGGGTACTCATATAAACCCCTTTAAGCTTGTTTGTAAGGGTACAATACAAAAATAAGTAAATTATATTTGTTACCATTTTCCACTGTGTACACTGAAAAGTAATTTTGTCCTTTTCGGCCGCATGTATATTCATCGGTTGACTTGCATGTCGACGTGCATTCCGTTTCTCTAGCAATATCACCAAGGTCAAAACACTTGCACTCGATCTTCTGCCAAAGGTAACAGATAAGAACATTTTAAACAAACTATTGTTCTTTAATATGTGAGCATTAGTTAAGGATATTATTAAAAACGTGCCCTTGGCATGTCGTTGAAAATGTAAATTGAAATTTCAGCAAAGTAAAATCACGCATTGCGTTTCAAGCAATTTATGGCCAGATAGAAAAGTGAGATAAATAAGTGAGGAGTTAAGTAAGGAAACAATAACCTCATTGTCTGTTTCTCTTATTGCAAATGTATTGCATTGGCTCTTCCATCTGCACTCACTTATATTGTGCACGATGTCGACGCCGCTATTATTCATCGCGTTGCAACCTAGGCCGCAATATAAAGGTGAGCTCAACTATAGTGGTTTGATACATGAGCGATTTAGGGTCATACTGATACTCTTTGGATTTGTTTAAATGCATTCATATACACGTACATGTTGTTTGATTAACTCAAATATTACCCAAAATTGCAATATATGTAAAAGGAAGCAACTCCGTATCCATATCACAACCTTTAGAATGCCATGGATAGTACGAATGAAATATTTTGAATAGATTTTGATTTCCAAACAGATTTCATTAATTTGGATGAATGAACTTTTCTGGAGAATAATATGAATTTGATCTGGGTTTGTTTCTATGAAAACGATTTCGAAAAAGATGGACTCGATTTACTTATACTGGTATGTTTTGTCAAGGAAACTGCATTCCAGTTATGAGTCCATTAGTCGCTCATCTGTCCTCAAACCCACACTTTTGAGAATGCAGTGCATAAGTACAAAACTGTCAAAATGTTCGCAAAGTTCGCAATGAATCAATAGAAGCTACAAAGACAAACCCGTGGCAAGAAAAACACTTATGTTATTGTTTGATGACATGTATCAGAAACAAAACAAAACAAAAACAATATCCTTACCGACATATGCAAAACTGAGATTAGCTTGAAACAAACCAACCCATAAACCCTCATCCGGGAATGACAAATTTGCAGTATGTTCTGTTTCAGCAAAGATACCATGGTCAGTGTAATTGAAAGATGGGAGAGCCAGGGAGCAATTGCTTTTCCCCCATTGTGTTTTCTGATCCGAAACGTAAAAGTGATGACCTGAAAACAGTAATACAAAGCGTGATGAATATCGCGAGAGTGTAGATATAGAATTTCTTTTATATTATGATATTTGCAGTTAAAATACAGTTACAACGTTACAACAATGACAGAAAGACTCATGCTTCATGATTTTCACAGGGCAAAAGTGTGTATTAAAACACACAAAATAATCAATTAGTCCAACTGTATGTCGTTTAAAGGATTAATGTTAAGAGAAATTAATGCAGGGGTCCTTTCATACAAACGTATGTGTTTTGTGATGCCAAATGGATTTGTTTCATATGACAACATGTTTAATACTATCTAATCAGCAATGTCCTATTTCTTGTGATTACTTCTAAATAAAGAAATATATTTGTGTGTTTGTTTGTTTTTGTAAACAGGGAGTGCATTTAGTCCACGAGTAATCACTATATTTTTCGTATCTGTCTTATGTGAAATAATACAAACGGAATATCAATTTTAAATTCTTTGGTAATTCCAAAGACACGTCAAGATAAATAAATCAATGAATCGAGTCTGAGCAACTGTGCCAACTTCTCAAATGATAATACATAGGGGATAGCATGATAGGACGCTTTTCTGGTGACCTGTATCACGTCGAGTTCGGTGTGTAAACATGTTTACTCACCGAACAAGACCTGATCCAGGTCACCAGAAAATTGTTTTATTGTACTATCCCATTCATTATATACATGCATATTTAATTATTCCTTTTTTATTTTTCGGTTTCAATTTGATTTAAATTTACCACCATCTGTCGAATGCACGTATGAATTCGAATGTGGTACGTACTTTTGTGTAATGAAGTCAAGGGAGGCTACTACAGCGAAATAAAGTCAGATATAACATAATTCACTTTATTCAGCGAAATAAGAACAAAATATTTTATGTTTTAGCAAAATTAACAAATTGCTATTTCCAAGAAAAATATTAAATGTCACAGCAAAACAAAACAATAAAAAACTGTACTTATTTTACGAGTATACACTAATCGTCATTTCCTGTTGACGTTACGCGGCCATATTCAACAAAGTAAATATTCGTGGGATTTTTTGACGATCATAGAATGCAGAAATGCCAGCTGCTCATATTTATAATAATAAACATGGATAATGCAACAATTTATGAACTTCGAAATGGCAACCAACAACTAGTTCACTGAAATAGCTGTCTAGATAGGTTGGAAATTGTTCTCTGCTTCGTGCTTATCCTTATTGTTCTCATGAGAACCATGTTCCTGAATATTTACAAGGTTCTGGAGCGTGAGTAAAGTTACATAATTTCATGTTTTTAAAAGTTGACAGGTTTTTCCTGTTTTGTTTGTTTTTTTGTCACGCTAGTTTTAGCAACGCGAAAGTAGTTCCGAGATTACACACGGTACTCACATGATACGGAATCAAAACACGACAGTATCATGATATGGATTTTTCTATAATGAATATTGTTTTAAATGAACCTTTTCGCAGTGGATTAGTAAGATTACTATAATAAGTATAAAGCTCTGCACTAAATTCTGGTTGTCTTAGTAAATCTCAGTTACAAAACCCGCATTAATTAAGCGTGAATCACAAATCAATAGCAATAGTAGTAGTAGTAGTGGTAGTAGTAGTAGTCGTAGGGGTAGTAGTGGTAGTGGTGGTGGTGGTAGAAGTAGTAGAATTAGTTGTAGTTGTAGTAGTAGTAGTAGTAGTAGTGGTAATAGTAGTAGTAGTAGTAGTAGTAGTAGTAGGAGTAGTAGTAGTAGTAGTAGCAGTACTAGTAGTACTAGTAACAATAGCAGCAGCAGCAGCAATAGCAGCACCAGCCGTATCAGCAGCTGCAGCAGCAGCAGTAGCAGTAAAATAAGTAGTAATAGTAGTAGAAGTAGATTTAGTAGTAGAAGTAGTAGTAGTAGTAGTAGTAGTAGTAGTAGTAGTAGTAATAGTAGTAATAGTAGTAGTAGTAGTAGTAGTAGTAGTAGTAGTAGTAGCAGCAGCAGCAGCAGCAGCAGCAGCAGCAGCAGCAGCAGCAGCAGCAGCAGCAGTAGTAGTAGTAGTAGTAGTAGTAGTAGTAGTAGTAGTAGTAGTAGTAGTAGTAGTAGTAGTAGTAGTAGTAGTAGTAAAAGTAGTAGTAGTAGTAGTAGCAGTAGTAGTAGCAGTAGCAGAAGCAGGAGCAGCAGCAGCAGCAGCAGTAGTAGTAGTAGTAGTAGTAGTGGAGGTGGTGGAAGTAGTAGTAGTAGTAGTAGTAGTAGTAGTAGTAGTAGTAGAAGTAGCAGTAGTAGTAGTAGTAGTAGTAGTAGTAGCAGTAGTAGTAGTAGTAGTAGTAGTAGTAGTAGTAGTAGTAGTAGTAGTAGTAGTAGTAGTAGTAGTAGTAGTAGTAGTAGCAGCAGCAGCAGCAGCAGCAGCAGCAGCAGCAGCAGCAGCAGCAGTAGTAGTAGTAGTAGTAGTAGTAGTACAAGTAGCAATAACAGCAGCAGCAACAGTAGCAGTAGAATAAGTAGTAATAGTAGTAGAAGTAGATTTAGTAGTAGTAGTAGTAGTAGTAGTAGTAGTAGTAGTAGTAGTAGTAGTAGTAGTAGTAGTAGTAGTAGTAGTAGTAGTAGTAGTAGTAGTAGTAGTAGTAGTACAAGTAGCAATATCAGCAGCAGAAGCAGTAGCAGTAGAATAAGTAGTTATAGTAGTAGAAGTAGATTTAGTAGTAGTAGTAGTAGCAGTAGTAGTAGTAGTAGTAGTAGCAGTAGTAGTAGTAGTAGTAGTAGTAGTAGTAGTAGTAGTAGTAGTAGTAGTAGTAGTAGTAGTAGTAGTAGTAGTAGTAGTAGTAGTAGTAGTAGTAGTAGTAATAGTGTTAGTAGTAGAAGTAGATTTAGTAGTAGTAGTAGTTTTAGTAGTAGTAGTAGTAGAAGCAGTAGCAGGAGCAGCTGCAGCAGAAGCAGCTGCTGGAGTAGTAGCAGTAGCAGTAGAATAAGTAGTAATAGTAGTAGAAGTAGATTAAGTAGAAGTAGTAGTAGTAGTGGTAGTAGTAGAAGTAGATTTAGTAGTAGTAGTTTTAGTAGTAGTAGTAGTAGTAGTAGTAGTGGTGGTGGTGGTGGTGGTGGTGGTGGTGGTAGTAGTAGTAGTAGTAGTAGTAGTAGTAGTGGCAGTAGCAAGAGCAGCTGCTGCAGCAGCAGCAGCAGTAGTAGTAGTAGTAGGTAGTCTGATCCCAATGCTGAACAACTGCACAACACCACCACTTACATACATCCAGTGTTCATGTATTTCACTTCAAATAGATCACGCTATTGGTAACATTAAAACTTCCTGTTAAAACGTATAAAAATCACTTTCAATACATGGTGTCAAATAAGTATGCCACTTTGTAGCACATTGAAGAAAATACGCTTGTTTAGGGCAGAACAATTACATTGTTTATCAAACGTCTGATCCATTAATTGTCAACAGAGGGATACTCGATAAACTTCATAATTGATATGTCACCACGTTTATTTTGTACGGCAGTTGAAATCATCTTATTGGTATCCGTATTGATAACTTCATCAGGATATGAAACTTTTTTTCGGATTATTATTACAACTTTCGCATGCTCAGATTGCATAACATATTAAAATGAGTTGAAATTGAGAAATATCCTCTCTATTTTCGTGAAATTGGGGCCAGCAGTCGGTAGCACTGAAACTACCGGATTTTGAGGCATACTTTCAACAGACTATTAAATTTAAAAACAATTTGGCGTCAGCATTGCAAAAAAATGACTGACTTTTAAATGCACTGGGGTTCATACTTCGAACAGCTTCTTTGTTTTCATTTTCATCAAAACAAAGAATTGAACTCCAACATTGACTAAAGTTTTCATTTTGTACTGCATGCACTAAAACATACAAGTTTTCGAGATGACGGTAAAGCAGTTGGTAGTTGGAGATTCCAATATACTACCAACTGCCTCACAACTTTTCCGTCATGTTTTGGAGACAAAAATATTACGGCGTTATGAAATTAAAGAAGTTGCAAAATGAACAATATATTCATCAACTATGCACATGTAAGCGAGGACACCTGAAGCACCGCACTTAATTGTCGTTGTTTTAGAAAATATCAGTTACAATGCCCGTATTTATTAAGCCTGAATCGAAGTATAGGATTAAGCACCTGGCCCTAATTGCTCGAAACTTCTTAAGCTTAACAGGCTAAAGTCGCTAATTTCAATTAGTAAAAATACATACATGTGTACTTAAAACTAGAATTTGATAAATACAAATGGTTTATTGTGAATATGATATAAATTATTCCTATAAAATTTCGAAAAACCCTTAAAGAAGATAATATAACGCATATTATAGAACAACAAAAATAGTGAGCTTAGCTTTATCCTGTTATAAGGGACTTAAAAAGTTTCGAGAAATTGGGGCCAGAGAGCCACAAGTCATACGTCTTCAAATTTCATTAAGCACGAGATGGTGACGGTTTCTTACCTTCGACAAAAATGCATACGTCTAGTAGCGCAAACACACACAGAAACACATTAATGTTAATTTTCATATTTGGTAACACTTAGTCTGGTCCCCATACAGAACAAATGCACAAAAAAACTACCACTTTAATAACCTCAGCATTCTCGTATTTTATTTCAAGTAGATCATCATATTTATATCATTAAAATTCCAGTGTAATTGTATTCAAATACAGTAGAGTATCAATAAGTATGTTCTTGAAAAAACGAGTAGAAAAATACACGTGTTAAACTTCTTATATCAAATTAATGTAATAACATAAAGTTTACTAAGATACTTTCATAAGGCAGCACAATTATGTAGAAATACAAGACACTCTAACGTCAAACGTGCAGATGACCATGGAAGTTGTATGATGTCTATTTAAACTGCAGTCCTATATCCGTAAATACAATACACTTCATATTGTTAAAACATATACTGCATATGTTAGTACTTTATTGATTTCTGTTTTGATATCCTATTCAGGAAATTAAACTCTTATAGAAGTGTTTATCTTTACAACATCCTCATGTTCGCATTACACAAATTTGAAAGAAATATAACACTTCCAAATTTTACACTTAAGTTAAATTATTTCAAAAAAATCATTCTTAAGATGCTTCAGTAATACGGACCCTGGATGTATCCATTATCGATGTATTAAGAAACATCCAATGGTAGCAAAGTTCATTGAATTTCACTCATATTTAAGAAAAATCATTTTGCCTTCAGTAACAGTAAGTTTGGTATACCAGGGAACACCATTATCGTTTTCTAGGTGCCTTTTGTTTACCAACCGTGGCAGCAATCTTGGATTATTCAGTTACCTATTACCGGTGTGGAATAATAAGAAATGAGGCTATTGCATTAAACTTCCATTCAGTAAGCTATTATCAACAAGTAAAAAATTGCTGCAAAAGCAGCCAGAAGAGAACACGGCGAAAAAACGAGATCGTTTGGTTAGTTTAAATCGAAAATTGTTATCAATGTGCCATGTAGAAAAAATAAAGATTGAATTATGAATGTCTTTATACAATGAAAGCTTCCAGTCAAGACAGTATCTTCAAACATTTTTTTTCCAAAAGGAAATACTCTCAGTTCACATCATCATCATCAACAACAACTACACATCATAATATCGTTACCATCATTGACGTCATCGTCGCATCATTATAAGTATCATTGTCGTCGTTGCATTATTGTTATTTTAATTATCATCATCTTAGTTGTGGCCGTTACATTATCATTATTAGTATTATCATCATTGTCGTCGTGTCGCATCATCATATCATTATTATCTCTTTAGTCGTCGTCGTCGCATTATGATTTGAAAACTTTTATCAACATTGTAGCATCATCGAAACTATAATCATCACCATCACCGTCCTTTCTTTTATGCGCATGCGCACCGGAAGGTGATATCGCGTATCGCGTTTCAGATTATCACATTCACATGCTATGACTGTGTCGCTTGCCGTTAAGACTCACCTGCACATCTCTAATGACCAATCTGTGGAAAGGTTGACGTGGAAAATTCACTTTTGTATACTTCACAAAAAAGCGTGTGCGACTAATTTAAATAACTTTAACGTCAAATCGTTCATATAAGATAGCTTTTTACGAATATTTCTTTTCAATTTAAATCAAAAGACTTTCACTTAAATGCGCTTTATTCAAATGACATTTTCATAAACCATACAATTACAAGAAATTAAAAGTGGCGTGTTGTATCTCATGACTCATCATTCATGGGGTGTGTAAGACGGGTTTTTCTAGCACTGGTCAAAAACATTAATGTTGTTGTTTTTAAATATACTCACCCAGCCACACCACCACGCCTCGCACACTCTATTGTATATGCTTACGAAAGCTTAAGTGTTTCCGGTCTTTCGGTTATTCTGATTACCGGTAATTCCACCAACCGTTCTCACATCTACGGTTTGTTTACATTTTCGTCTGTTTCCTCGTCTCTTTTAAAAGTAATTACGTCAGAAGCATTCGAACGAAATAATGTACGTTAATAAAAAGGTCGCAGATATCTTCGTACTCAAGTTCATATGGAATGATCGTAGACTTCGGGTCTAGTTCGTACGAAGTTTTAAATAAACCGGCTAGCATACGTTCTATTTATAGATTAGGTTGCTGCCTTGCCTGGTACCCGACCCTATGCATTGAGCTCCAAATGTATGGTTACCCTTTCACGAAAAATGCTGGAAACCATCGGTCAAAGGATGTATTTGCAGAAGCTGGAAACCACCAGCCACGTGCTCCTCCATGGGAAAATTATAAACCTTGTGGTAATGTGAAATTGATAAACAACAACCATCGTTAAGAAATGAAGTGTTAATGTAAATATATTAGCATATACCCGACTTTAAATAAAGATGATTCTATCTTGTATCTTGTAAAAAAAAATCAAAATTCGAGCCACTGTGCATGTGTATATCAATACATTTGACTACATCACTGTACATTACTCAATCATTCAATACACACGTTGGCATCAAGTTAGACTATCAAAAACTATCCTATAATTTAAATTTACAGAAATTGCACTGTGTGTGAACACAAGTTTCATCTGATTTCGGATTCTCAGAAGTTCGTCTAAAATTCAGCCGGGTCGTTAATCGCGGTCGCAAACTGGCTATGTTTTCATACTATCTTATTTGGAAATAAACTACATGTGAAGGACGACGCTTGTTTGCGATTGGTTGCTCACCACCATGAGCATTCTGCAATTAAATCTTAAGCATCTGTTAAAAAAAACTGCGACCTCGATGAACACGACCGTCGGTGTTTCGTAACCTTAACCAACCGCTTGCAGTTTTCTTCTACATTTTTGGAATGGAATTAATTCAGGCGAAGGATAAAGTGCAGATTACATAAAGAAAGATTTACGCAGATAATACATACAAAAGGGGTTTTGCGAAGCGCAGATAACATAGGCCAGGAAGAAGTGATTTGAAGACCTCTTTAATGTATTGGAAGAGGTCTCTAATTATATGTTGCTATCAGTATATAATTATTGCTGAATTGTTGCTATCACTTATTGAATTATAGAGCTCTTTAAATCAATTGAAGTTTTAATACTTGAATTAGGGCGACAAATGATTTGTAGATAACTCCAATTCTAACAAATCCGTTCTAATGATATCCATAATTGATTTCAAGATAGCTCTTATCCTTGTAATGAGCTCTATAATTGAATTGTTGGAACATTAATTCGGCTTAATTTGAAACATAGCAATATACAATAGTGATTAGGAGATATCTCCAATTGAATTAGAGAGGTATTTATTAATTTGGAGGGCTCTACAATTCAAATGCAGATGTTTTCATGTTGATTTGGACTTATCTTCAATTGAATTGTAGAATTCTCCAAATGATTTGGAGAGGTCTCAAATCAATTGATTATATCATTAATTTGATTTGAGACCTCAATTATTGAATTGAATTGGTCTCTTATTATTTGCGTTTATATAAATGTAGTTTTGGCGTGCGTATTATGTGTTTAATATAATAATTTATCATATATTTAAAGAAAAACATGGAAATAAAAGGCTTATATTGGTATATTAAAATGTGAGTATAATGACGTACGATATAAAGCAAAATCACACATTTTTTAAACAGCAAATTTGTAAGTAAATGATATTTCAGTTTAATATCATTTCCCTTCTGATGTTATAATGCGCTAACAAAGTAATTGAGGTGGTATAAAGGTCATTGTTTTACGCAGATAACATATACTTAGTACATTGTAGATCAGATTCGTGCTACAAGTTATCTATAGTGTCTGAATTTGGAAAGCATTTTTAGGTAACCAGTATCATTAATGTGGATGGGAATGCGATTTTGATCATTGTGGCGCTAACGTGAATAACGAGAAAAAGCGAGAATCAAATCGCGCACTCTTTTCCCCTCGAGTTTTCATGGTATTTTTGAGCTTAAAACTTAGTTATTTGTTGTCAACATAAAAAATACGCCAATTTCAGCAATAAACCCTCTGCAACACTATTCATTGACGTTTAGTTGAACATAACTTTTTAACGCGTGTTTAATTTACCGAAAGAGTTGGTCAGTTGTTCGGCTTTTGGACTTTGGTAACTACGTTTGTATGACGGTAAGGTGCAAACATTTTTAGTCGATGATGTGAGGCGTTTTTGAAACAAAAACCGTATTATTTTATTTTTTTGAAACGAAAGAACATTGATCAGAATATGCTTGATCATGAAAGTGTTTATAACCGATATTTGTTCACATTCTGACAAACAACGCAGTAACCGAGACACCGTTTCCCGGTTTATCACGAGAAACATGGTCGGCCCAGTTGTCTATCCTTAATTATGATCGGACCTGCTTCGAGGCCATCATAATTATTAATGTCGTTCATCATTGTCGTGATATTATACTTTTATGTTATAAAAGGAATGGCAATATTACTATATTATAGTATATTGTATACTTTTTTAGGAGTCTATCATGAATTATTTTAATGCAACGTTTATAAATACGTTGAAACTGTTGTCTATCACAGATTATTTAGCTTGACGAATAGGCTATTGAGCAAACAAATTATAGGCTTAAAAGTATCACGATTATGAAACTGTTGTCCGCATCTCTATAATATGTACCTTTACGAAGTTATTAGTCAAAGAAGTATTTTAATTGATATTTATGTATGTCATGCAAAAATAATCCTTTCATATACCATTTCTTTTATAGACATTTGAAGGTACATATTAACAAAATCAATTGATATATTTTATTTTTCGCATCAAATATGTTCTTTGATAATATAAAGAAAAGTACATTGATCAAACAAGTGTAAGTGAGAAAGAAATAGAATTGGCTTCAATAGCCAATCAATATTTTTTGCTCACAGTCTGCAGTCTATCACAGATCAATGAGCAATTGCAATGACCAACAGTTAACACAAACGGTTCCGTGGGAGGGAAAATGGCACACCCGGCACATGCCCCATCACTAAAGTCGCATTTTATTTCAAAGGAGTGGAAATTAATAAACAACACCTTTCAAATGCCATCATGTGCAGGCGACGTGAACTCATAAAAACAACAAATTCAAACAGCGCAACTTCCTTTAATTATGTCCTCTTGATGTTTCTTCATCCGTAAATAAACAACAGTTTCCTCGTCATCCAACAATTTCATATACTGGTGAAAATGTATCCATCATCCGTGTAATATTTGTTGAAAACAAGAAAAGTATACATGCCATAAAACTGAGAAAAAAGTTATTTTCTCCAGTCTTGTAGCAGAACGCAATCCTTGAATATGTGCAAGATATGCCATGAAGTCAATATCACCACTACTTGAAGGCCACCGATGTGTTATATTCACTTGTATGTCTTTCTGATTTCTTCACAAATTGCTTACGTCTAGCCGACCCTTGGGGGGAGGGGTACGCCCCTTAGGTATGTCCTCTCTTAGGGAGCGGAGTCCGCCCCTTAGGTATGCCCTCTCTTGGGGAGCGGAGTATGCCCCTTAGGTATGCCCTCTCTAACGTCTAATCCTTAATCCTCCCCTGCTTTTAAGATAAACTTTCATAACCTGAGTATCACTTATTAACTTATTATTATAATAAAATTCATTAAACTTATCTTGAAGCCATGTGATGGCAGATAATCAATGGTTAAATAAAGTTAAATGAACAGTAATTTTCATTTCTATTTTTTTATTGATAAGATAAATCCTCGTATGAAAGATTCATTTTATATAAGAAAATAAATTAAATATATATGTTTAGGAAAGACAATTAAGAAAACCATGTTTTATGATAGACAATATTTTTTAATGTAAATGATACATAAGAAAAAATATTCTTATCGTCTATCATGAAATATATTTCTTATTGTCTGTCATGACATATCTTATTGTCTGAGGCACCCACGCTATGATCAACGAAGCAGCCACTTTTATTTCATGTGAGTTACTAGATTCAAACGCAATTTAAGTCATGAGGCAGACAGACCTTGATAAACTGAGATAAACAATCAAAAGTGGACAGAGTGCACAAAATGCCGGCCTTTAAGTGGTACAGTCGTACTGTTGTTTATTCCAATTGGTGCCCTGTATTAAGGACATTATTACTTTTGTTAGTTCATATAAGAAGTGTTTTGTTTTTATTCAAGCCTTTTCTCGTACAACCCTAGTGAACCAAGATTAAACTTCAACGCTTCTAGATGAATATATGGAAAACATTTCTATGGTGGCCAATTACTGCCGAAGAATAACCTGATAACGTTCGTTTCGTGTTAAAGCTGGACTCCCACAGATTGAACGAGTTGACAACCTTTTTTATTTTTTGTCTTGGAACCAGCCAGTTTTTGCGAAAATGTATGGAAACCAGTTATATAAGACTGCTGACCAAAAATTAATTCGCAGATTTTCATATTCAAGTTCAAAAAATAGTGTTTTATGCATTTATGCATAATTTCATTAATTTTAGAATAAGCAACATATTTTGATGCGCTTTTAATGTTGTGCACTATACTTAGAAAACAATAGGG